>NC_068374.1:5510894-5623394 GCF_023724105.1 Carassius gibelio | reverse complement strand
AAACTATTTACTCATTAAACATACCACTGCATAGTTTTTTTTTTTCAATTATAAAACACTAGACAGAAACTTAGACATCATATAAGTGATTCATTTGAGCACTAGAAAAATACAATAACAATAACTTGAGTAAAAATAATAATAATAAAAAAGATTTACCTTTATTTGCCAATTACAGAACATCCTGAGATTGCTAGAAATTCAGCATTTACAATAAATTACAATGAAAATAAGGGCTGATGTGCTGATGGCCACTTGATGGTAATATAGATGGTAATAACACAAATGTGCCATAAAGTAAATAATCCACTCTCTCTATTCATATAGACGCGTTCACTTTGATAGCCGTGAGCATACAGTAATAGCGAGCTGATTTGGGCTGATTTTCACTCAAACAGATGGTAATCATGCAGATACATTCACATTCAACATAAAACACACTCTCTCAACAACTGTTGAAAAATAAAAGAAACAAAGACAAAGGCAATTGCTATAAGTTCCACCTCCATCAGCTGACAGGTGCGCCAGAGCGCGTCACGAGGGAGCGCCAAAATTCAAATAAACTATCTTTCGCCTATCTTTCATTCATTATTTTTTTTCGGTGGATCATCTCATTCTGTTTGTGACACTGAACGCTGCAAAACCATGCCGTGTTTTTACTACCAAGACGCAGTTTCCGTCCGTGAGTTATTCCATAACGGACGCAAACAGTTCTGATGCTGAAGAACTGAAACGTAAACAAAGGAATTATGATGCATATTACAACGTTATTGCTTCATTGGACTAAATTTTTCCCGTTTCATTTAATCTATTCATAAACACTGACACCTGCGAGTTGAGGGGCATTGAGGACGCCCGCGTTGGGGTGCAGGTTAACAGTTTAATGTTATTTTTAGTGATCTGTGACTGGGGAAAATTCGAACATTATTAGTGAATAACTTACTGTATTTATGTTTAGCATTAGCCAGCACTTTTTAAGCGCGACTGGAAATGTGAATGACAAGCTAACGAATGCTAACGCGGTGTATGCGCAAAGCATTTGCAATGTAAAGTTAAAAGTGAATGGTCAGATTAGTTTGATAGATAATATCGAATATATGGTGGGAATTAAGTTTATATTTGATCACTTTAGACAACAGAGAGTGATAGTAAGATGGAGATTCAACAGAAAAGTGAAGCTACATGGATCTACAACCACACATGGAGCACTTATACACACGATGACAACTGGATGACAAGGAAAACAGGAACTTGGAGAATACACCGGATTTACTCTCTCGATCCTACTTTGGTGTCTTTTTTTGATTGGTGTGCAGCAACGATTCAAGTCAATCGACCGAACAAACACGTTTGCACCGCTTTGATCGTTCCTTGTAGTTCTCACCTTCTCACGCGCAGCCCCAAAATTGTTCAATTATGAACAATACCTGCATGTTATTGGTCAAATTGCTTTGGATGTCAACTCTCTTAGGTCTTCTTTGTCACATCTTCTTCTTTATGATGCCCCAAATGTTTTCTAAAATTGGGAGGGGGGCTATTTAAAATAAAATTCCAGTACAAAATATTATCCAATTATTCAATAGCTGCATGATAACCTTACTAGACATACTCTGTCACACCACACAGAGAATATGTCCAGATCAGGGATAGGCAACGTAGTCCTGGAGTGACGATGTCCTGCAGAGTTTAGCTCAAACCTTGAAAAAATCAACACCTGCCTGTAGCCCTTGTAATTGTAAGACTTTTATTAGCTTGTTCAGGTTTGTTTGATTAGGGTTGGAGCTAAAATCTGCAGGACAGTGGTACCCAGAACCATCGTTGCCTATCCCTGGTCTAAAGTGTTGAAATTAATAATCAGTTATCACCTTCAAGATATTTAAAAGAGTTTCCATATCTGTAAGAATCTCTTCGGTTTACAATTTCACATCAGAATTTCTCCATATGTAGCACACTGCTAAACTCTGTTAGCCACATCTCAAATTTGTGTACAAACTTTCTTCCACATCTTCAAAATAGTATTTTCTTTGCTATTGTCATCCCATACTGGACTGACTGATTTTGACTGGGACTATAGGTTTCCAAACATGGAGACCAGACGAATTCTCAAGTGTTTCTCGAGGTGTCCTCCTGTTGAGCAAAGTTCTCTTTCCACAGAGATGGAACATGGAAGGCTTTTCTCAGACGTGAATTTTAACATGATTCTTAAGATGTTCCCTCTCTGTGAAACTCATTTCACACTGATGACATTTAAAACTGTTCTTTCTTGAATGAAACTTCATGTGATTATTAAGGCTTTCTTTATATCTGAAACTCTTTCCACACTGACCACATGTGAACGGATTCTCTCTAGTTGTGAATCCTCATGTGATTCTTTAGGTATATGTTATGTGAGAAATTCTTTCCACAGAGTTTGCAGATAAAAGGTTTTTCTCCAGTGTGAATACTCATGTGGACATTAAGGGTTTTTTTCTGTGTAAAACATTTTCCACACACTTTGCAAGTGTAAGGTTTCTTTCCAGTGTGAATACTCATGTGGTCATTAAGGGTATTTTTCAGAGTAAAACACTTTCCACACAGCTCACAGGTGTAAGGTTTCTCTCCAGTGTGAATTCTCATGTGGACATTAAGGGTATTTTTCTGTTTAAATCTCTTTCCACAATGAGGGCATATGAATGGTCTCTCTTCACTGTGAATTCTCTTGTGGACTTTAAGGGTATTTTTCTGTGTAAAACACTTTCCACACAGTTTGCAGGTGTAAGGTTTCTCTCCAGTGTGAATTCTCATGTGGACATTAAGGGTATTTTGTTGTGTAAATCTCTTTCCACACAGTTTGCAGGTGTAAGATTTCTCTCCAGTGTGAATTATGTTGGAATTAAGGGTTTTAGTTTGTATTTTCTGAGTCTTTTCAGTCTGTGAACAACTAATTGATTTTTCTTCAGTTTTGAAATCATGATGTTTCTCATTTTGTTCTTTCTCTTCTGTTTCATTCAGTCCTTGACTCTCCTCTTTCAGTGCCATCAGGTCTGAGGTAAAAAGAGAAAAATACTAGTTTAATTACACAAAACAACAGACATCTAAACATTTAGACTAATGCTGTCAATTGATTAAAAAATTATTAATTGCATATTTTCAGAAAATAAATTGCATATTAATTTATTTGTATATTGTCACATTGAATCTCCAAATTCTAATGCTGTCAATTGATTAAAAAATTATTAATTGCATATTTTCAGAAAATAAATTGCATATTAATTTATTTGTATATTGTCACATTGAATCTCCAAATTAATGTAGAAACAACGTAAGTCATGTCAAGTCTGCTTTATTGTCAATTCTTCCACATGTACAGTACATACATACAGAGAATTTAAATTGCATTACTCTAAGACCCTCGGTGCAAACAGGTAACACTAACAGTAGGACATTAAATACAGATAAAATATAAATTAAAGCTGCAAGCAGCGATGAAAGGGCCTTCGCACCCGGGCTCACCACCACTCGGTGCCCATAGGAGGAACCGTGAACGCTGGGCCATATGCTTATAAAATAGTAAATATTTTTGCCACATTTCCTGCTGCCAACAGGTGGCGTTATGATTATAACAGAATATCGCCATGTAAATGTCTTTAGGCCAGAACTCTTACCAAACATGCAAAGTTTCAGGCAGATCAGACATCTCTTGTTTAAGTTAGTATGAAATAAGTCATTCCTGTTGCCAGCAGGTGGCGCTATACTTATAATTGAATATTGGCCTTTAGTTGTGTTCAGGCCAGGACTCTTATAAAACATGTGAAGTTTGGGTCAGATTGGGAATTGTATGCATGAGTTACAAAAACTTCCTGTTTCATAGTATTAATAGCATCCTTTAGCACATAGTAAGTGTTGTTAGAATGTTTGAAAATATTTCTAGCATGATTAGCACACTTCAAATAGTGCATAAAATTGTTAAACATAACACTTCATGTTGCCAGCAGGTGGCGCTATGACTATAACTGAATACGGGCATGCTGATGTGTTCAGTACGGGACTCTTGTCAAACGTGTGAAGTTTGGGGCAGATCGGACGTTGCTAGCTTGAGTTACAGCAACTTCCTGTTTCACAACAAAACAACAAAATTTGTCAGGCCGCCAGAGAGACACCTCTTGATGAAAACTCAAAATCTTCACAATTTAACATCACAAAGGTCTTATGATGATCCTCACTTCACCAATTGATCAAATCACAGTCGCGATCTGAGACATTGTGATTTTGCTAATCGTAAAGCCTGCGATGTGGACATGATATTACTCTGTTCCAGAGCTGTCAGCCTTGAGTGACAGTCTTACTAACCAATAGAGTGAGCGCACCTCCGTTCTCCCCAATCAGCTCTGCTCTAACCAACTGTGTAAACTCCCACCATAAAAAAAAGAGAGAGAGAGTGTTTGTGTGTAATTATGGCATCTGCAGGGTCGATAACTTCATGTAATATGAGATTACTTGGCTTCTAACAGATAGACACCAAACAAAAAAGGTAACTTTAATTTACAAGAGCTGTGTCACAACAATTATTAAGAGCTCACTTATTGGTTCTGCTGTCAGTACCTGAGAATTAGGGCTGCAACAAACAATTATTTTGATAGTCAATTATTCTAACGATTGTAGCCGATCTGACTCGAACCAGACGATTAAAGAGTCGATCAGGGCTGTGGTTGAAACATGAGCCAAATTCCTCAGTAAGGCAACATGAAGTCATAAAACATTCTGTGCCAAAAGTCCCAAGCAAGATAACCAACGCTTTCACAGAACAGCTTTCAACATTAACACCACTAGAACAATTATTTACAATTTTAATTCGGAGAAGAGATTGTCAAATTTGTTGTTCGCAATTGATAGGCAACGCAGGACATCACGTGCAAACCCATGAGAGTACTAGACAAGATCCTTTGACTTCCCCCACCTAGCAGAACCAGACTGAAATTTCTAGGGGAGGGCCTTTGAACCTCTGGTCTCCACAGAAATCTTTGTCAAAAGATAATGACACAGAAACTGTCTTTTCTACATATATATGGACTTATAAATGAATATCAGTCTATCGCTTAACTCCATATTCATTTATATGTAATCCACACATTTGACGATCATGTTATAATCACTTATTGTGTATGTCTTTTAATAACTATTGGATAGCTTAAGGATTCATAATCCTGTTTGGTATGTGTGTGATTGAATCTGCTTGCTTGAAACAGTCATGACCATCAGTTATTTGTCAAATGTATCATATTCTTGTTAGGAATCATGTCCAAAATTAGACCCTGCAAGAGCGGGAAAATTCGGACCATGTGCTTGATAAGATAACATATGATTAATGATACCCCCGAGCCAAGACAATATCTGATTGGTCAAGACAACATTTGAGGTGTGGCCAACAGGCCAGTTTAAATACTTAGGACACCATAAAATCTTGCATTTAGTTTTTAGCTATGCGTTTAGCTTCTGCTATTAGTCATGCCTGCTTTTAGTTTGCTTTTAGCTTTTGCTTCTTAGCTCTAGCTTTTAGCCATGATGTTTGTCATCACTGTTCTTTGAGCGCGGTTCCAGCGTGCTTCGGCCTGCACGCCTGCTGCTACTTAGCCACAATGAGAAGAACACCACCTAGTCTCGTCAAACTTTACTTCTTTTCTTTTCCATTTGAGAGTTTTGTGTTCTGAGTTAAGTTTTGTAACCGAGTTCAACTTCAACCAGCCACACAACTCTGCATCTTCAGCCAACGCCCAACCACGGGCTTCCCAAGACGTCACTTCAGCGATTACTGAACTTCCAGCTAATTAGTGACATCGGAAACCCCCTTTCAACAACAACAAAGGGACACCTTTACACAGGCTGTCTGTACTGGTGTATCTAATATAATTTTAACCTCATTGAGGAAGTGATTGATGGCTGTTCATGTCTATGCAATTTAACGTATTGCTGTAAACTTGGGATTCCACATTCCCATTCTCTTAAACTCATCTTTCCCTAACTTTCGATCTTCTTGCAACTTGTGTGAATGTGTGAGTGCGTGTGCTTTGTGTTAGATTAGTTTATATGTCTTAGATTTATCTAATAAATCCTTATTCATATTGAAAAGAGAAGTATCTTGTGTTTTGTGCTTACAAGTTAATGTCTTAAACTGCCGATCTTGTTACTGTGCTAATTGATAGTGTTTCACTATAGTTTGGATATTAATATTCAGCGCAGATTTGATGTTAAACGGCTCGTTCAGTGAATCGCAGAGCGTCTAAGTGATCAGCCATGAAACAGTGATTCTGTTCAAATTCCCTTTAAAATCTTAAATGATTCCCTTTGAGCTAAATTGACCCGTTTCCCTTACACGATTATTAGAACGATTAATCTACTAATCGCTGATTATTTCACTGATTAATCAATAGAATTTGATCAATTATTCAGCTCTTGCAATTAGTTAAAATACTGTTTTACATAACAAATAAATAAAAGATAGTCTAATCATTTCAGCTTTGGGAAATAAAATTATGTAAATACAATTATTATATAATTAATTTATACAAATAAATATATTTGACAAAATGAGACGACAGAGAAACCATTTAATTACTACATGAAAATTAACGGAAGGACACATCATTCTGCATAACATCTCCTTTCGTAAGTGTGTAACATGGATAAGAAACAAAATCAAGTTAAGTGATTAGATGTTTTCATTTTGGAGAATCCATTTTATTCACAATATACACTACCACTCAAACATGTTTGAACAGTAACATCGTTTTTAAAGAAGTATCTTCTGCTCATCAAGCCTTGCATGTATTTGATCCAAAGTACAGCAAAAAAGGTAACTATTTATTTAAAAAAAAAAAATTATTTTAATATAAAATGTAATTTATTCCTGTGATTTCAAGGCTGAATTTTAAGCATCATTACTCCAGTCACAAGATCCTTCAGAAATCATTTCATTCTAATATACTGATTTGCTGCTCCAAAAAACATAATTATTATCATTATCATTATTATTGAAACAGCTGAATATAATTTGTTCAGGTGTCTTTGATGTTCTATTCATCAAAGACACCTGAAAAAAATATATTCAGCTGTTTCAATTATAATAACAATGATAATAATCATAAGCAGCAAATCAGTTCAGAAGATCAGCATTTATCTGAAATAGAAATATTTTGTAGCATTATAAATGTATGTCAATTTAAAGCATCCTTGCTAAATAGAAGTATTAATTTCTACAATAACCCCCCACCCCAATAAAAAAAATTAAAATAAAAATTATATTGAATTCAAGCCTTTTAATGGTATTTGCATATAATGTTACAAAAGCTTTTTATTTCAGATAAATTCTGATCTGATTTATTACATTGCTGTTTGCTTTGATTTTGGATTAGATTGGTGTTCTTGTTGTTAGATTAGTTTTGGAGTATTTCACAACCCTAGTAATTTTGTTTTTAGATTAGGGTAATTTAGTTCATGGCGTCGCATACGCCAAAGATCACACATTTTTCTTTTTAGTTTAGAAGATAGTTACATTTATATTACATTAAAAAAAAACATACAAATGAAAATAGCAAATAGAAGCAATTCAGACCTATATAAGGGCAACAGTATTCAAGTGCTGTAACAAACCTTAAAAAAGGGTCTTGCTGATGAAAAATATGTTTCTTTAGACGTTTTTAGAAGATGGCTGCTCGAATTGAGATAGGCAGGTTCTTCCACCAGCTTGGAACAGTGCAGGTAAAGGTCCGTGAGAATGTTTTTGTGCCATTTTGGGATGATAAGACGAGTTGTCATTCATTTGCAAAACTCTGGAAGGCGCATAAATCTGAAATAGCGAGAGTAAGTTCTTTAGTGCAGAGCCAGTGGTTGTCTTGTATACAAGTGTCTTGTATACAAGTGTCTTGATTTTGATGCGAGCTGCTATCGGCAGCCAGTGCAAACTGATGAAGAGAGGTGTGACATGCGCTCTCTTCAGCTCATTGAAGACTACTTTTGCCGCAGCATCCTGGATCAGTTGCAGAGTCTTAATAGTACATGCCGGAAGGCCTGCTAAGAGAGCAATACAATAGTCCAGTCTGGAGAAAACAAGAGCTGTGTGAGGAAGGGTCTTATCTTCCAAATCTGCAGGACCGAGCCATTGTAGTAATATGGTCTGTGAAGCTTAGCTGATCATCAGTCACAACTCTAAGGTTCCTGGCTGTCCTAGAAGGAGTAATGGTGGACGATCCTAGCGGTATGGAGAAGTTGTGATGAAGTGCTGGGTTGGCAAAGACCACAACTCATTCTGTCTTCACAAGGTTGAGTTTAACCCTCTTAACCCCGAGTCGATTAGCGCGGATACGCGTTATGAGTCATTTTCTCCTGATAACCACGAGTAGAACTTAAATTACACTTTCAGTTTTGATCGTACAGATAAGATCAATAGATCAATTAAATCTGTAAAGGGTCTAATTTTTTTTGGATACAGACATAATAACAACAGAACTTTGTGCATTTATAAAATAAAGATAACAAACAAGGTGTGCTGTCTGTAGCCTTAGTCTGCGCTGATCTTCATTTACAAACACGTCATTAAAATGAACTGTAACTCAGTGAATACTCAACGAATAGACATGAGAGATGTCTACTTTTAATCTAAACAAGTGCCACCGAAAACAGATATTCTGTGATAAAGTAATCCATATGAAAACAACGCGATGTCCGTTTTTCACGTCTCCCTTCATTATATCTAATGTGACCACGCCCCCGCGCTTAACGCGCTATTCAGATTCAAACTGAAGCGCGCGGCTTAAATACGCCCACACAGAAGAAAAAGCAGCCAGACTGTTCTTCAAGTTTTTTTATTTTACTGTTTGTTTCGGGATGAGAGGAATAAGACATAATTCACCCCAAAAAGATGTGATGTGGTTAAAGATTTGGATTTCCTCAGAAAAAAAGAATGAAGCACTTTATTCAGCAGAGATCATAAACATGAGTAAGTCTCTTTTTAATTATTTATATACTTGTATTAGTTTTCACATAACGTGTAAAACATTTTACTAGTTAGACTTTTTCCAAACTTTAAATCCTGACTAAATGTATAATTAAGTGAAACATTATGAAATTTCAATAACAATATACAATACAGTCAGACCCTGTTTTTCAATTAAACCTATTACTACTTATAAGATGAATGAAATTGGCAAATTAATTGAACAATTGTGCCAACACACACACAAATTAAAAGACTCATGACGGGGAGCTTTGGTGGATTCCTGCTTGTCCTGTAGATGATCTGCTCACGCGCTTTAATTTAGCGCACAAGCAGATAGGTTTCTTCGATTAGAAGTGTTCAGCTTTTCCACCATGTAAACATTACGACCATTACTTATTTATAGAAAATAGAGAAAACCCATTCCAAAAATGCGCACGGACCATTTTTCCGTCGTTAAAATAGCAAAAGTGGATTTGGATACGCCCTGAGTGCACCTGCGCCGTGCGCTTTACACTTTGCATTTAAATTGTTACAATAGGGCCCTATTAAAAGAGCTAATTCTGTTTTTAATAGTTTCTAAAATCTGTTCCCTATCATAAAAATAAGTGCCGATGATCAGGGGTTGAATAATTATGACATAGCTGTGTAATTAAAAATACCTATAACTAAAAATATTACATTATCACATTTAATATGCAAGTAGGGCTGTGCGATTAATCGAAATCAAAATAAAAACACAATTTGAGTGTGCGCGATTTCTAAATCGCTTTATAGCACGATTTTCCACAGTCCTGACCTCCCGCAGTATGTTATCTGAACCAATCAGGATGCAGCGCTCCTAGCGTGAGAACAGAGCAGACTGGGCATATGCCTAACTCCAGGTTCACACACGCTGTGATGCGTAGCCATTTTTCGAGCCCATGTTAATGGATCAGAGCGGTCACACTGCACGCAGTAAAAAGATGAGAACAGAAAAGGTTATAGATAGAAAGGTGCGAAAAGATGTAATATCTTGCGCATGAGCACAGAGAGAGTTGTGAGTGCACAGGACACAGGTTGAGCGAGAGGAGACACGTTGTGAGGCAGTGTGTATCTGATCCTTACACAGTCTATTGTCTGAGCACGTGTGTCTGGTTTTGTTAACAGAGCAAAGGAAATCTGTGTGTGAGTGGATTCGCGCTCGTGCATTATTTTATGTGCTTTCACGTTACAATAATGCGGTCTCGTTGCTGCTTCTGAATCACGTACACATAACTTACTGTAAAAGCACTGCAGATGGAGTACGTGTGAACCTTGGGCAATAAATATATTGGTAGGGCTGTGCAAAAAATCAAATGCGATTTTCATGCGCATCTCATCAGTAAAGACGCTCCTGTAATTAGAAGTATATATCCAGCACGTGCGTTCAGATCAGGGTTGCCAGGTTTTCACAACAAATCCTGCCCAGTTGCTTCTTACAACTAGTCCAAAGCTAGTCCAATCGCGTTTCCGGGAGGTTCCCCGATAAAAATTGCTTCCCGCGGTTAAAATATAAATTTTTTGGAAGGGTTTCCCTGGTAAAATTTGTATTTTAGGGGCTAAATATCACGTTATTGCTATTGGGGTTGCTTCAAACCGCGGACATGAAAAACAACCGCAGACTTGGCAACACTGGTTCAGGTGGAGCGGCAGTTACTACACAGAGCCGTAGTCTACCGACAACTAACACAAAATCGTTTTCAAAATCGACAAAGAATCGCCTGCAATTTTAACATCGATTTTGTGTAGATTGTCAGTGAATTACTGCTCGGTGTAGTAAATGCCAACCAGTGTTGCCAAGTCCGTGGTTGTTTTTCATGTCCGCGGGTCAAAGCGACCCCAATACAAATAACGTGATATTTAGCCCCTAAAATGCAAATTTTACCAAGGCAACCCTGCTAAAAAACTTATATTTTAACCCCGGGAAGCAATTTTTATCGAGAAACCTTCTGGAAGCGCGATTGGGCTAGGTTTGGACTAGTTGTAAGAAGCAACTGGGCAGGATTTGTTGTGAAAACCTGGCAACCCTGATCTGAACGCACGTGCTGGAGATATACTTCTAATTACAGGAGCGTCTTTACTGATGAGATGCGCATGAAAATCACACTCACTTTTTTGCACAGCCCTATATATTGGGCAAAACATATAACACCCGAGGCACCGCTACAGTGAGCTTTATGACCGATGCATGGCAAAAAAAAAACATCTCCCTGAACACGGGTTTTTTTTTTTTTTTTTATATAATATTTTGCCATATGTCTAGATTTTCTTTGACATCTTTACTTAATGATTATTTTGACTCGAGTCTGTTCTAGAGACATATTACAACTTTTTGATAAAGCTCTCATTGGTTTTCTTTTGGAAATATGTTTCAAATTTATACTGATTGCATTTATGACTGTAAAGCATGTCTGTGTGTGTCAAAATAGTGATTAAAATTAAAATCGCAAAATTGATAAATAAAATCATGATAGGTTTTTTTTTTTAGTAAACTGTAAACTGTTATAGATGCAATTTTATGAAATTCTAGCTTGCATTTCTACAGTATTAGTGTGTAATAATTTTGATTGCAGTTGTATCTTTAAGCTGGCAGTTATCAACATCTCATCAAAAATCATGTTAGAGGACCACAAGACTTCGACCCAGCAGAACTGGTTTCTTACAGACATTTAGGTCTAAAACATTAGAAACACAGTGTCCTCTCAACTAGGTTCAGTTATGTAATAGCAGTTTTGTATTACATTCAAAAGATCAAGTCACAAGCCAAAAAACAACAACAAATCTCCATCCATCTTGATCTTGATGGAGGGATTCACCATCACATAATTTTTCACAATTAGGAACCCAACTGTTGCTTTCACAGAAATAGTTTTTTTTGTTAATAAAATAGCCTTCTATTAAGACTACTTTTATTAATAACTGGAAATATCAACACTAGAGTTTAATGTGTTCTGTAGAGCTGGACATTTGAATAATGATCAACAGAGTTCAGCTTTGAGAATGAAAACTAACCTGTTTGTTCCTCAGTATCTTCATGTTTGACTCTGAATGTTTCTTCAATCTTCACATCTTCTCTCTCCTCTTTAATAAACGCCATCTTTATATTATTGTGTGTCTCAGTCTCTTCATGTTTGACTCTGAATGTTTCTTCAATCTTCATTTCTTCTCTCTCCTCTTTAATAAACTCCATCTTTATAAAATTGTCACGTGGACCTCGGTTTATCTGTGATTAAGATGAGAATAATTAACAGAAATAATCAGCTCTAGTTCAGTAGTCAGCACACTGCTAAGGGAGTCAGAGTTAATGGACTTTAAATGTATGACATTAAAAATAACATTGTATTGATTGATGTGTAGAAAATACCTAATAAAGTTCTCTTTCAGGAAAACATTTGCAGTTGGTTAATAAAAGTAATCATTAAACAGGTTTGTGTTCGTTTTCATCGCATTTACTCTGTTTTTAACAGCAGATGACGTCAGCGCGCGATGATTCGATCGAATCACTGAATCATTTTGCGATTCAATTGATTCATTGCTGTTTTCTCCAACACTACTAACCAGTAACCGAGGTCTTGTTTAAAATGAACTGATTCACTATATACGGAGCGAAATGAGACACAACGTTTCTGTTACTTCTGTTCGGGAGCACTTTACAAGCATTAACCATCATTAATAACACTAGTTAAAGCATTACAATGTGACACGGGTTCAGACTTGTTTTCACAGTGTAATATACGACTCTCTAAACGAGTTTAGTCGATTGAAACACTTTAAACTATTAAAATCACACACCTTTCTTCAGCCGAATCACAGACGCGGGAGTGCGCGCAGCCTTATGACGTCACACCGCCAGAGCAAAATAAAAGTATTTTTTCTAAAAACATAATTTTACATTTAAAAACAAATGCAATACAGTACAGGAGCAATCGAAAAGAGAGTAAAAATATTTAACTGTTTAATCAACTGAATTATCATGTCAATATCATCTTGTTCAATCTCAGTTTCTCCTCAGAATATAACAGGCAATAAATCAAATTTAATCTTTATTTAGTTAAAGTGCATTATATTAAAAGGTTACAATGATGGTAGGTTTAAAACATTTGCTTTTGATTCTCTGAATGGCAATCTTTACTTAATTAAAATATTTTCTAAATCAGTGATTCCCAAACTTTTTCAACTCGCGGCCCACACAACCAATGTTTAGTGTGTATTTAAAATATGTATATATAAATGCACACACATGCAGTATATATTTATATATTTTTACTGTAGGCCTATATATTTACGTGTATATAAATTTTTATATTTACATTCTTATATTTTATATATAAATATATTTAATATATAAACATAACATATTTTTCTTAAATATATACATGCATGTATTTGTATTTATATCCATTTACATTTAGTTGTTTAGCAGACACTTTTATCCAAAGCGACTGACAAATGAGGACAATCAAATTAACAAAACAGCAATGATAAATAAGTGCTATAACAAGTCTCAGTTAGCTTAAACGCAGTTCACGTAGCAAGTTTTATTATATAATAAAAAGAAAACGGGTAGAATAGAGCAAGCTAGTGTTAGAGGCCTTTTTGCTTTTGTTAATTGTATAATAAATAAAAGGAAAATAGATAGAATGCAAAAAGAATAGAACAGTCAGTGTTATTTATTTATTTTGCGAAAACAAGTAAATTAATAGAGTTTAAGTCTAAATGGGGCACTTTTTTAAAGAATAGAATTAGAATAGTGAGTGCTAAAGTTAGAGGGTCAAATAAAGATGGAAGAGATGTGTTTTAAGCCGATTCTTGAAGATGGTTAAGGACTGAGCTGCTCGGATAGAGTTGGGGAGGTCATTCCACCAGGAGGGAACATTTCATTTAAAAGTCCTTAAAAGTGACTTTGTGCTTCTTCTATCTTCAATCTTTAATCTTCAATCAAGATCTGTATACTACTCATCAATATATATATATATATATATATAGTTTGGACACACCTTCTCATTCAAAGAGTTTTCTTTATTTTCATGACTATGAAAATTGTAGATTCACACTGAAGGCATCAAAACTATGAATTAACACATGTGGAATTATATATGGAATTATATACATAACAAAAAAGTGTGAAACAACTGAAAATATGTCATATTGTAGGTTCTTCAAAGTAGCCACCTTTTGCTTTGATTACTGCTTTGCACACTCTTGGCGTTCTCTTGATGAGCTTCAAGAGGTAGTCACCTGAAATGGTTTTCACTTCACATTTGTGCCCTGTCAGGTTTAATAAGTGTGATTTCTTGCCTTATAAATGGGGTTGGGATGATCAGTTGTGTTGTGGGAATAAGAAAAAGTGACGAATAGGATGTCTGCTGGCAGAGGGTGTCACATAGAGATAACGGCACAAATTGTGTTTTGCAGACGTTTTATGCGTTTACTACAGAACCGGAAATAGTTTTGTTGGGTGACGCGTCTAGAAGCGCGAGCTGATTCGAGTCTCGCAGAGGGAGCGGTGGATGGGCTGGGCTGGGCTGGACTGGACGAGAGATGGCAGAAGGAAGTGACGGTTCAGGGAGTGACGGTTCAGGGAGTGAGTCAGGAGAGATGGATGTAGGTGGCGGGAGTTATGGAAATTGGAATACAGGTAGGACAAATAAGCGTAAAAAGAGCGTAAAATCAGATGGGGGTGATAGTGACGGGAGAGGAAATGTAACAGAAAGGAAGAGAGAGGATTTCAACATAATAATAAAACTTGCGCAAGAGGGGGCTTCATTTGGTGACTGGAATCCAATACAGCTAACTAAATCCATAAGTAAAGATATTGGGGAGGTAAGGAGTGCTAAAATATTGCGAGATGGATCATTATTAATTATATGTAAGGATGGAGAACAACAAGGAAAAGCAATGAAAATTAACAAAATAAATGGCAAGAAAGTGCATTGTTCACTGACTAATGACAGAAAATGGGTCAGAGGAGTAATCACAGGGATTCTGGTAAATGTAACAGCAGAGGATATTAAAGGAAATGTAACAAATGCAAAAGTGAGTGAAGCCAGACGTCTTAAAACAAACAGAAATGGGATTAGAAGTGATAGTCTTTCTGTACTAGTCACATTTGAAAAAGATTCTTATTGGATATATGTGTTATGAAGTGAGGCCCTATGTTCCCCCACCTCTTAGATGTTTTAAATGTCAGAGGTTTGGACATGTAGCTTCCGTGTGCAAGGGAAAGCAAACATGTGGTAGATGTGGTGGAAACCACGAGTATGGCAAATGTGCAGAGGGAACGAAGTTAAAGTGCTGTAATTGTGGAGGAGAACATAGCGCAGCTTACTGTGGTTGCGAGGTTCGTAAAAAAGTGGAAGAGGTGCAGAGAATCAAGACTACTCAGGGAATAAGCTACGCAGAGGCAGTGAGGAAGGTTTCAGGAGACACGCAGGTGATAAGGCAAAGTGACACTAGAAATCAAGACGTAGTAAAATGTGGAGGATGTAATAGGTTGAAGGAGGAAACTCTGATTGTGAACAAGAATGATTTTGTATTCTTTATGGCAGATGTAGTCAACTGTTCAGCACAGACAAAAAGCCGGAATGAGAGGATAAAGATTATTGTCAAATCAGCTGAGAAGTACCTTGATGTGAGAGGGCTGCTCTGGGAAACAGTTAAAGACATTCTTAATGAAGATAATCAGCCATCTCAGACATGTGTTGGATCTTCTTAATGGTGTTAATTCTACTTCAGTGGAATGCAAGAAGCTTAATTTCAAATGGTCTAGAGTTTAAAAAGTATATTGATAAGTTGGAAGAGAAACCTGATGTTATTTGTATACAGGAGACATGGTTAAAATCAAAGTTGGATTTTAGTATAAAGGGATATAATGCTGTTAGGAGAGATAAGATAATCTGGTAGAGGGGGAGGTGTGGTGACATTCATACAAAATGGAATGAGTTATAAGGTAATACGTATAAGCACAGAACATGAATCAATTACAGTTAAGGTATGGACTAATAGAGGTAATATTGACATAACTAATTATTATAATCCGTGTGGGGAAATAAGTCTAGAATCACTAGAGGAGGTTGTAGGGGTATTAGATGATAATGTGATATTGTGTGGGGATTTCAATTAACATAGTTCACTTTGGGGCAGCAGTAAGACAGATTTAAATGGTTTAGTGGTTGAGGAATTTATAGATAATCACTGTTTGGTATGTATTAATAATGGGGAAGGAACACGATATAATAGTATGCAAAACACAGAGGCAGCACTTGATTTAACACTGGTGTCTAGTGAAATAGCAGGTTTAAGCACATGGAATGTGATCAAATATACTACAATAGGAAGTGATCATTATCCTGTGGTAACGAAAATTGGCATGGAAGGTTATTATGAAAAGGGAAAGAAAATTCCTAGATGGAAATTGGGAGATGCTAACTGGGAAGTTTTCCAAAAGATTAGTGCTAGTAGATTTCGTAAACTTGAGGAGGAAAATCAGACAGATGTAAATATAATTAATAGTAAAATAGTTAAGGAGATTATTCAGTCTGCTGAGGAAACTATTCCTAAGAGTAATGGAACTAAACGGACTAAGAGTGTACCCTGGTGGAATGATAACTGTAGTAAAGCCATAAAGGCCAGGAATAAAGCATTTAGAGAGCTCAAGAAACTTCATTCTCAGGATGCATTGATCCAGTATAAAAGGGCCCAGGCATTAGTGAGGAGGACAATAAGAATACAAAAAAGAACCTTTTGGAGGAAATACTGTAACACTATTGGAAGGGAAGTACAGCTGTCTGATGTGTGGGGCATGATTAAAAGAATGGGGGGGATTAGAAGAAATTATGAAATACCAGTGTTGGTTACTGGTAACAAATTGGCGGTCAATAATTTAGAAAAGGCAGAACTTCTTGCACAAACATTTGAAAGGGTTCATAGTTCATGTAATCTCACAGATGAGGCTAGGCAGTGTAGAGAAAGAATCATAATGGAGAATCCCAATATAACAGAGAAAAGGGAGATGACAGGAGAGTCGTTGGATCTACCGTTTAATATGTTTGAATTAAGAAGAGCAATTATGGGTGCTCGTCAGACCACTCCAGGGAAAGATGGTGTATGCTATGGAATGCTGGGACACATGCCAGATAGTGCACTGGACAAGGTGTTGGGTTTGTTTAATAAAGTTTGGGATATTGGCCAACTTCCGTTAGATTGGAAACAAGCAATAATAGTGCCTATTATAAAACCTGGAAAAGATCAGTCAGACCCTTCTAGTTATAGACCTATTGCATTAACGTCACACTTATGCAAAATTATGGAAAGAATGGTCACAGATCGTTTAACGTATTATTTAGAGAGTAAAGCTCTTCTGTATCCATATCAGAGTGGGTTTCGTAGGGGTCGGAATACAATGGACTCAGTATTGTGCTTAGAATCAGACATCAGGAAAGCACAGACTAACAAAGAAATATTGATAGCTGTGTTCTTTGATGTTGAAAAAGCATATGACATGCTCTGGAAGGAAGGATTACTTATTAAGTTGAAGTCACTGGGTATTGGAGGTAGAACATATAATTGGGTTATGAACTTTTTGTTTGACAGGGAAATTCAAGTAAGAGTTGGCTCAGAATATTCCAGTGTATATAAGGTGGAGAATGGCACTCCGCAAGGTAGTGTGTGCAGCCCACTGCTATTTAACATAATGATAAACGACATCTTCTCTCAGCTTGAACAAAGCGTAGGGAAATCCTTGTACGCAGATGATGGGGCTCTGTGGGTAAGAGGCCGTAATGTTTTGCACGTCAGTAAGAAAATGCAAGCTGCAATAGTTGATGTGGGAAAATGGGCAAATAAATGGGGATTCAAATTGTCTGTAGAAAAAACAAAGGTGATTTGCTTCTCAAGGAGGCATAAAGTCACGCCGATTTCCATGAAGTTGTATGAACAACCACTTGAGCTAGTTAAGACAGTCAGATTTCTTGGGGTTTGGTTTGATGAGAAGCTCACATGGAAAACTCACTTAGACAAAGTCAAGAACAAATGTAAAAAGGTCATAAATATACTTCGCTGTCTGTCAGGACAAGAGTGGGGAGCAAGTAGAAGAGCCCTACAGAATATATACTGGGCATTAATGAGGTCGGTTTTTGACTATGGCTGTATAGCGTACATGTCAGCAGCAGAATCAAATCTTAAGAAATTGGATGTAATACAAGCTCAGGCTTTGAGAATTTGTAGTGGATCTTTTAAAACTTCTCCTGTATCAGCAATGCAGGTTGAAATGGGAGAAATGCCATTAGGAATCAGGCGAGTAAAATTAATGATGGCATATTGGGTTAGTTTCCAAGGGGCAGTGTGAGTCGCATCCTGCCAAGAGTCTTTTAATAGATTGCTGGGAACACAATAAGACAAATTTCATGAGTTTTGGGTGGATTGGTGATGCAAAGGCAGAAGTCATAGGATTAAGACAATTAGATTACAGCTCTACAGTGATGCAGTCTTCAATTCCTCCCTGGTTATTCCCAACACCATATGTAGACCTAGACATACAGCAGGAATTGAAGGAAATGTCAAAGAAACTTCCTGAAAGCAGAATAGTACAGAATTATTTTGATTTGCATTTTGCAGATTCCATGTTTATATTCACAGATGGTTCCAAAGATCCTGATACAGGGCGTGCAGGTGTAGCAGTTTACATCCCAGCAAGTGAGTCATATATTAAGAAAAGAATATCGGATAATGTGTCAGTATATACCACAGAATTGATTGCAATATTATTGGCCCTGCAGTGGATAGAAGAGAGGGAAACAAATAACACTGTTATTGCATCTGATAGTTTGTCTGCACTTATGAGTATTAAATCTGGAAAAACATTATTTAGATCCAATATCATCAATGATATATTCATTATGTTATACAGGATGAAGCTAAAGGGGCTATCCACATGCTTTCTTTGGGTTCCTGCTCATGTCGGCGTGGAGGGGAATGAGCAGGTGGATATGCTGGCCAAAGGATCACTCAAAACTAAACACGTAGACTTAGAAACCCCATTAAATAAAGAAGAAGCTAAGTCAATTATCAGGAAGTATGCACAGTCCGTTTGGCAAGGGTATTGGGATAACAGTGAATCTGGAAGGCATTTATATAATGTACAGAGACAGGTTGGTGCTGGGAGGATGGTGGGCTGGAAACGGAGGGAAGAAAGTTTAATAACTCGTCTGAGAATAGGTCATACAGGTCTAAACCTTTCATTGTATAAAATAGGTAAGCACCCAACTGGGAAATGTACTTATTGTAATCAACCAGAAACAGTGGAACATGTTCTTCTTCAGTGTAGGAAATATAATATTAATAGGGAGCACCTCTTTCAGTCACTACGGAAGGCAAAACATCATGACGTCTCATTGTCCGGTCTCTTGGGGAAAACAGCAGGTCAGATATATTGTTATATAATTAGGTTTCTTAAAGAAACTGAATTAATTAAAAGAATCTGAGTCTAATAAGTATTATTATTTAAATATTTATTTTATTTATTTATTATAATTTTTTTTATTATTATTATTATTTTTTTATTTATTTATTTATTTATTTATTTTCCTGCTTAATCTCTCGTTCCACACTCCAGTCCAGTTAGTGGCGGTAATGCACCGTTAAATGGTTTGCCAACCGCCATTAAACACCAGAAGAAGAAGTTGTGTTGTGGCAGATGTCCTGTTGATGAATATAAGCAACGGCGAGCTGAGGCTAGAAAGGTTATAAAGTGTGTGACGAGAGAGAGTTGGCAGAAGTTCTGTGGCACTCTTGGTTCTGAGACTACTGTTAAACAGATTTGGAATAGGATTCATCGTATGGCGGGAATTAATAGAGGTTTTTCTATTCCTGTTTTGGTAGAAGGGTGTAGAGAAGTGGTTAGTAACAAGGATAAGGCGGATCTGTTGGTTAGGAGTTTCCAGCGAGTGCACAGTGATCATAATGTTGGTAGTGATGGTTTGATTAGGAGGGAGCTAATGCTTAAGCAGGAAGGGTATAATCTTAACAAAAATAATGACAATAGTGATGTAATTTGTTCTTTTTTTTTTACATGTAGGGCAATAAGATGAGGGAGGCACACTACTCCTGGGAGAGATGAATTGGGATATGAGATCTTTCAGCATATGGATGACTTTGCATTGGAGGAGGTATTGGCATTGATTTAATACTGTGTGGGAGGAAGGATCAATTCCAGCTGAATGGAAACATGCAGTGATTTTAAAACCCAGTAAGGAAGCTGAAAGCCCTGGATCATATAGATCAATTGCCCTTACAGCTGTTATCTGTAAGATTATGGAAAGGATGGTTACTGATCAGTTGGTATATAGATTAGAAAAGGTTTTTTCTCTACATATCTGAATGGCTTCAGACTTGGTCGTGGTACTATGGATTCAATTTTAGTGTTTGATATCAAGAAAGCCCTTGTAAATAAAGAGGTGGTGGTAAGTTTTTTTTTTTTAATTTTTTTTTTTTTTTTTTTTTTTTTATATACATCGAGAAGCAGGGGAAGTTCCGCTGAGTCTGCGACGTGCAAAATTGGCATTAAATTTAGTTTAGTTTTTTGGTCTGATGAGTCCAAATTTGAGATCTTTGGTTCCAACCAACGTGTCTTTGTGCGACACAGAAAAGGTGAACGGACGGACTCTACATGCCTGGTTCCCGCCGTGAAGCATGGAGGAGGTGTGGGGGTGCTTTGGTGTTGACACTGTTGGGGATTTATTCAAAATTGAAGGCATACTGAACCAGCATGGCTACCACAGCATCTTGCAGCAGCATGCTACTCCATCCGGTTTGCGTTTAGTTGGACCATTTATTTTTCAACAGGACAATGACCCCAAAGGGCTATTTGACCAAGAAGGAGAGTGATGGGATGCTGCGCCAGATGTCCTGGCTTCCACAGTCACCGGACCTGAACCCAATCGAGATGGTTTAGGGGTGAGCTGGACCGCAGACAGAAGGCAAAAGGGTCAACAAGTGCTAAGCATCTTTCGGGGAACTCCTTCAAGACTGTTGGAAGACCACTTCAGGTGACTACCTCTTGAAGCTCATCAAGAGAATGACAAGAGTGTGCAAAGCAGTAATCAAAGCTAAAGGTGGCTACTTTGAAGAACCTAGAATATGACATATTTTCAGTTGTTTCACACTTTTATGTATATAATTCCATATGTGTTAATTCATAGTTTTGATGCCTTCAGTGTGAATCTACTATTTTCATAGTCATGAAAATAAAGAAAACTCTTTGAATGAGATGCTGTGTCCAAACTTTTGGTCTGTACAATGTGTGTGTGTATCTACACTAGACCTTCTTGTACATGTTGTTCATTCTGTCCTTCCATGAACATCTGTCCATCTCTATGCCATGGGAATTGTCTATGAACAATCATCATGAACTTAAAAATAAAAGAGAGCAAAGGACTGGTATCTGTCCCGTGTTTTAATCAGACACGCCATCAAGTTTCTACCTCTGAACTTTGGATGTATTAATATATACACACTAGTCCCTTTAAGACTTGCACTCTATTCATTTACTGCTTGTTTTATTATAGCATGTTTTGTATTCTATTGGTATTTATATTTATCATACAATTAACAGCAGAAAGACCTCTAACCTTAGCTTCCTCAATTCTTTTTCTATTCTATCAGTTTTTTTATTTATTGTATTATGCCGCATTTCCACCGCAGGAACTTTACCCAGGAACTAGGGACTCTGGCCTGGTACTTGGTGTGTTTCCACCGCAGGAACAGGGAACTAAAAGTTCCGGGTAAAAAAATGCCCCTCAGAAAGTCCCTGCTGGCGAGGTGGTACTTTTTCAAAGTTCCGGAACTTTCAGGGGCAGGACTTTGGTGCTAAACATCCTGATTGGTTGAGTTCACGCAGCATTGGTTGAGTTTAACCACCATTTATTCGGATCAACATTTTCAAAATTTACTGTTAATGTGTCATGAAATGTAATTTTAAAAGTATTTCAGGTGAGAATGTAGTTGTTTAAAACTCAAATCTGTGGTTTATTTATAAAGACAGCACCTATTTAAAAATGTGTTTCACCGATCTCAGAGACGGTCAGCTCCACGCGATCAGCGGGAGCTCAGTGATCATCTATCCGCCGAGAGCAGCCTCTCCTGGGATAGACCTTCTGATATGTGCCGCTGGCTCTGATGTGTCTTTAGTGGTTAAACATAAAATATAATTCAGCTGCGGGGTAAATCTAACAGGTTTTCTTTGGTCTGTATTCAGTTTATCTATATGTTAAAATGAAAATAAAAAAGGCAAGTCTATATAATATTTCGTTTCATTGTAATGGCTGTATATATACACATATCCCTGAACTAAGTACATTTCTGCAACTGTTCTTATGTTTAAATGAAAACGAAAGGAGGCAGTGGTATTTTATATCCTATTTCGTTTTATTGTTAATATACAGAGAGGAAAATTGCAGTAGCCATGGTCAGCTGACTGAAGTTGTAAAGTACGCTGCTGTTTGCAGAATTACCGGATTTGCGTCGTCGTGGACATCACACTCCCGAGTCGAATGTGCAAAGTCTGAACTACCGAGGAAGCACGTCCAAAATCAGCATACTTTGTATTGAGAAACGCGCGCAGACCTACGTCTCCAGTCTATTTGCCTAATCTTCCCGGTACTTTACACCGCGGTGGAAACGCAGAAAGCAACAGGTCTGGGGGGGGAAATGTTCCGGGTAATTTCGATGGAAACGCGGCATATAACCCTCATCAGAGAGATCATAGAGTACTGCACATTCAGGTACAGACAATATTAATCGTTC
This sequence comes from Carassius gibelio, assembly GCF_023724105.1. Taxonomy (NCBI): domain Eukaryota; kingdom Metazoa; phylum Chordata; class Actinopteri; order Cypriniformes; family Cyprinidae; genus Carassius; species Carassius gibelio. The sequence continues at coordinate 5,600,605 of NC_068374.1, read as the reverse complement.
TAATCTCTCCGCCATTTTTGTTCTACTCTTTTCCGAAGCTTTCCGAAGCTTTTCAGCGGTGTAGTACAACGTCCACTGGGGGAGTATTGCGTATTACGGAGCTGATTTCAACTGCCAGTGTGAAGGCGGCGTTATACTCGCGCACGGCTCCACACCGCAGGTCTCCACGAGCGCATCTGGCAATATGGATGAGACTTGACCTGCCTGACACCGCTTAAAAAAAAAATTTGGCTCCACTTTAAAAACAAATCAGTCTAACTGTTTTGCCAATTTCACTTGGATGAAATTAATCATTCAGCACATTTTCCAATTGTTCTTAAAATCCCAAATACTTAAAAATGAATTAATCAGCCTATGTAACCTATGTAATACTTTAATAATTGACTAAAGTAATACGGTTCTTTATTTATACAAAATAAACAAATCTTTCAAGTAAAATTCAATAATTAATTAATTCTGTAAAAGTAATTATAATATTCCCTGCTAAAAAACAATACAACCCCTCCCAAAACACAATATAAATTTTCATGGATTTAAGGGTTATAATGGGAATTATTTTATGCTTTAATGTAAACTATAATGGGGTCTACTGGTATATGATGGATTCTATTGGTGGGATGAAACCTTTCAGATGGGAAACAATAGAACAACAGTAATTCCTATGGAAATAATGCCCAAAACACACTACAAAAAATTCTTTTGTAACGGTTTTAATGGAAATCATGCACATTTCTGTGATGGTTTCTATAGATTTTTTTTTTTTCAGCAGGGTAACGATACTCATACTGTGGTGCACAATATTGACAATATTAAGCTGAAGCTTGATATTGCAAAATTAAATTTGCAAATCAAATCGCAGTTGAAATATCTGTGAAAGAAATCGCAATTAGATATTTTCCCCAAATCCCACAGCCCTAATATTGAGTACTGAAGATGTCACTACGCTATGCTTGTCGTAATTTTTGTATTTGATGTGATAATGAACACAGCACATCTGAGATTTAATAAATAACAATATATAAAAATAATAAATTATCTTTTATTACTATTTTTCCACACTGAGCCTGGGATTGATTGTATTTTCAGGACCTTAATAGCAAGTGTAACACTTAGCCCATAATAATGTAAGGTCCTGATCACTAAGCACTTTTGAGTCAATAATAGTAAGAAATATAACTTACTACACAATCTGAAATTAATGTTTATTTAGAAAACATTAACACAACTGAGAATTAATCATTATCTTTGGACAAATCAATGTTTTAAAAGGGTTATGACATGATAAATAAAATTTGCCTTTATCAGTATGACAATTTGTGTGACATCACAAGAGTGTGGATCGAGACATTTGCAAAACTCTGGAAGGCGCATAAGTCTGAAATAGCGAGATTAAGTTCTTTAGTGCAGAGCCAGTAGTTGTCTTGTATACAAGTGTCTTGATTTTGATGCGAGCGGCTATCGGCAGCCAGTGCAAACTGATGAAGAGAGGTGTGACATGCGCTCTCTTCAGCTCATTGAAGACTACTTTTGCCGCAGCATCCTGGATCAGTTGCAGAGTCTCAATAGTACATGCCGGAAGGCCTGCTAAGAGAGCAATACAATAGTCCAGTCTGGAGAAAACAAGAGCTGTGTGAGGAAGGGTCTAATCTTCCAAATCTGCAGGACCGAGCCATTGTAGTAATATGATCTGTGAAGCTTAGCTGATCATCAGTCACAACTCTAAGGTTCCTGGCTGTCCTAGAAGGAGTAATGGTGGACGATCCTAGCTGTATGGAGAAGTTGTATTGAAGTGCTGGGTTGGCAAAGACCACAACTCATTCTGTCTTCACAAGGTTGAGTTTAACCCTCTGGAGTCGATTAACGCTTGTACGTATATCTTTTGCATACGCCCACACAACTGAAGACAACTCAGCGAGTTGTTCTTCAAGTTTTTTTATTTTACTGATTGCTTCGCAATGAGAGGAATAAGACATAATTCACCCCAAAAAGATGTGATGGATTTGAGGATTTGAGATTTCCTCAGAAAAAAAGAATGAAGCACTTTATTCAGCAGAGATCATAAACATGAGTAAGTCGCTTTTTATGTATTTATATACTTGTACTAGTTTTCACATAACGTGTAAAACATTTTATTAGTTAGACTTTTTCCAAACTTTAAATCCTGACTAAATGTATAATCAAGTGAAACATTATGAAATTTCAATAACAATATACAATACAGTCCGCCCCTGTTTGTAATTCATCCTATTACTACCTATAATGATAAATGAAAATGGCGAATTAATTGAACAATTGTGCCAACACACACACACACACACATATTAACTGACTCATCACGGGGAGCTTTGGTGGATTCCTGCTTGTCCCATATTATGATCACGCGCTTTAATTTAGCGCACGAGCAGATAGGTTTCTTCGATTAGAAGCGTTCAGCTTTTCCGCCATGTAAACATTCATAATTTTAAAGGTAATTTGAAAGGTTAATTTAAGTTCATTTAAATCACAGACGTAGTGCAGCTCAGAAGATCCTCCTTTTTTTCTTTCTGCTGAAGCCTGATTTGTTCACGTTTGTGTAGCTGCACAGACCAATGGCGCTTCAGTCCGCCAAAAGGGGCGGGGCCTACCACTATATAAGTCACCGGTAGCGCCGTTCATCAGATCATAGAGGGTTTTCACGGCGCGTCATCAGACCGGAAGTCGGCCATGTTGGAGGCACTCCGCATCACAACAAAGCACTGAAGTATATCCCGAACGTCGTCAAGGAAAATGGTTAATTATTGCCGTGTTTCAGGTTGTACTAATTAAGACAGCTCGAGAATAATAGTGTGTTTTTTTTGGGGTGTCAGATTGTACATGTGCATTTATATGATAGAATAAAATACTATGAAACTAACTCAGATAGTGTACAGTGTAGATAGCAAACTGGGAGTCTTTGAAATAAAAAAAAAAAAAAACATGATTGAGAGTCACTTGGCTACACCTTGAGTATCGCAATGATATCATACAGTTAAGTATAGGTTGATTAAAGACGTTATTGCATTACTTACTTTGGCCTTTACAATACAACGGTCGTTGATAACTTGGTACTGCGTCTCCCTCACCCATCCACACACCATCTGGTTATAAGCCTCCAAACCCTTGTAGGATTTAAGGTCTTCCGCTGTGTATGGGCTCGGCGAGAAAACCAGGTAGTTGACTTTATCGGGATATGCAAGGAAGAATCACCGGGTCGTCACGGATCCAAGAAGAGGGAGCTAACTAGCAGGGATCTGCACCGCCAATAAATCGCAATTTCTCGAAATATCGCGCCTTTTCTTGTGGTCCAAGTCCTTCCCTACATGCCTTTGCATCTTGGGCACGTTTTGTTGAACTTTTTGGTTGTTTAGACATGGCTACATTCACTTAAAGTATCCAAAGCGCACTATACTCCGTTGTACTCCGTTCAGTTTTTTACACCGAGTACCTCCACAATGGCCGTGCATCCGGGTTACCGCCCAGAACGTGACGTCGGTGAAAACCCTCTATTGACTGACGCGACGAGCATCGATTCATGCAGCTTGTAGTCAAGGGGCAAGGAACTCGACCGGAAGTTGAAGTCGGGTGGGGGCTGCCATCTTTTAGCAGAACTTCACTTGCGTTAGCATTCCCATTGACTCCCATTCATTTTGGCGTCACTTTGACAGCGAATAACTTTACATCTGAGGCGTTTAAAGACTCTGTTTGTCCATTATTTATTTCTAAAGATACACGACAATGTATAAAGGGCTCCATTACCTTCTATGTTACATTATGGCCCCGTATAAACAGTTTTTGTAAAAAATAGGCTAACGATTGCGTCATAACCACTCGGCTCTCTGTCGCATTACCGTACAGACAGGTGGAGAAGCTCGAAGGCAATTAACTTAATATGGCGTACTGGCGTTACATTTTAAAATACTATACAAAATAATTAATCAGAATACTTACTCCTGCTCACTCACGACAAAAAACTCCCCGCTCAAGCTCGCCGTCTCTGCAAGATTAACGATGGCAGTTTGCACGCACAGCTACTAGCAGATTTACATCTGTCAGACAGGTTGCTGACATCGTCAAGCTTCGTTTGAGTCTGCGCGTCAGAAACGGAAGTGCTAAAAAACGCTAAAACTGGGCTTCATTTGTCTCAATTGAGTTCCAATGGGGTCGCTGTGTCCATTTCTTTTACTGTCTATGCTTGTAGTGTGTCAGGAGACATAACTCTCGTTCTCTTATCTAACCGAAGCATTCACTTTCTAGCGTTCACTCTCGTTATGTACAGGAACAATCACACCGCACTGGCGCAGCATTGTGACGTCACATCACCAAACCAAAATAAAAGTCTTGCTTGATGCAGAATATAATTCTTATATTAGAATATCAATAGAATTGAGGCAAAGGATGGACTGAATTAATTAAATTGCAGAGCGATCAAAAGCCCAAAGCTATTAGTACAGCTGAGCTTTATATCTAGTCTTGTATCTAAATTTAAGCAGCTGTGAAGTGCTTTCAATATTCATCTTATTAAATCTGCTTTTCTTCTGAATATATATATATATATATATATATGATTGATTTCATTAAAGATCCATGACTAAAAGATTACATTAACTGTCTGAATGGAAATCTTTAATTAAAAGGGTTTAAATAATTTCTCCTAAATGTTAATAAAATGTTATTCACCCAGGATTATCTTTATTAAAATCAGTATATAATCTGTTTTCTAAATACTATTATAATATAAACAAGTCTCCTATGAAGCTCTCTTTATAGGATTATAGAAATATATGAACAAACACAATTGTCCTGCCTTTATCAGATACACACTGAACAAATCTGTCCTTAATAAAGATTGGACAGGCTTTGATTTTACTGATTTCAGTGATAATGTTCTTTTATATGAGCAGTGTTTTATAATACAGTTTTCACAGCATGAAGGAAAAATATATATGCAGCAAAACTATGTCAACATCTTCAGTTGTTGCTCCTCGTCTTCACTTAATTAAGATAATCAACACTAGGGTATAAATACAGCTGACTTACCTGTCTCCATTGATGGTTTATCATTGTCCCCCCTCCACCCCATCTCCTCCACTAAAGGTGGGCGTACACAGTGCGATTTTTGCTGATGTACAAGTTCGCATGCGATTTTTTTAAATCGTGTGGAAATCGCGTATTATCGTATGGTCGCGGCTCGTATCATTTGCGATGAATTATGAGCCAAGCAGAGTGGCTTACGAGCACTTCCCGACCTCTCGATCATTTTTAAACATGTCTAAAAAGTTTGTGAGCTATCGGTTTGAATTCGTGACATGTGTGCGGTTGAATGAGCCGATTTGTTGATTTATCTGAAGTTGACCAATCACGAACTAGGAAAACCACAGAAGAAGAAAGACGAAGACGGCAGCGCCACAGCGAATGTGGATTATTGACCAGGAGGATAAACTCGCTGAAGTCTGACAGGAACAGCGAGCGCTGTATGATGTTTCTAGCAACGTGTTCCAATGCCTTTTTAGTTCTCTCTCTCTCTCACACACGCATGTGTAGGTTTACAGGGACTCTCCATAAACGTAACGGTATTCTATACTGTATATCCCCATACACTACCTCTATCCATCACGGAAAATGCATGTTTAAAATGTCTATTAAACACCGTATAGTAATTTTTAAAGCCATTTGGTTTACGAGGGCACAGGAATTGTCCTCACAAACCATGTTTACATTGTAATACCTATTTCAGATATTTATAAACCATATACAAGAACACACACACACACACCCAGGGTGACCAAACGTCCCAGTTTCCTATTGCTGAAAAATAATCTGTACGTGTAGGAAACAGTCACGGCTCGTATCAATATTTTATATGCAGTTATGTGAGAGGGAGAGCAGTTATATTAGGCGCGTTCGACTTGAAGTAGTGCTGTACAGAATGATCACCTGTATGACATCAAAGTACCACGAGAGCGATTCAAATGCATTGGGTATGTGTGCTCTCTTATCGCTCTCGCGGTAATGTCATACAGTATCCTTCTGTGCGTGCGCGGTGCTTCAAGTCGAACGCGTCTATGAACTTCGTGCGATTGCTTCTGGAATTCGCAGGTTGTAAAATCATGTCGTATATCATCTCGTCCGTACCATTTTCAGATAAACTCACTCGTGCCGTGTGTGTGGACATACGATCTTCCGACCATCCGAATTGGCACCGTGTACGCCCGCCTTTAGAGGACAGTTTACACTTTTATATACGGGGGTATTCTAGGTTTGGGCCATTCCTGAGCTCGGAGCCCTTCCTCGGACAGCACGCCACATATGCCAAATACACATTATAATTACTTCAGCTAATTATATATAAGTGTGAACTCATGAATTAAGAGTGAACAGTTCAGTTAATTATAACAAGATGCCAGTTTATGTTTATTAGGAACTCCAGAACTACAGCCATCAGAATTAAAAACGGGATGTTGTTCTATTAGTGTTATGATTTTAGTGAAGTGGTGCTTGCAGTGGCAAAACTCAGCACTGTAGCCCCCCATGATGTCTGTGTGATGTTGTGGAGACATCACTAAGCACTTTTATATTCGAGTCGTTACACCTTGGGTGTGCATTATTTTTCTAATAATTTAAAGGTCCCATAACATGAAAATTTCACTTTATGATGTTTTTTAACATTAATATTAGTTCCCCTAGCCTGTCTATGATCCCCCAGTGGCTAGAAATTGTGATAGGTGTAAACCAAGCCCTGGGTGTCCTGCTTTTAGAGAGAGCTCAGATGGCCGATCTGGAATCTTCCTCTTATGATGACACAAGGGGAAAGGTTACCTCCTCTTTTCTCTGCTTTGCCCGCCCAAACATTTACATTTAATTCAGTCACAATGTCAGCACAGGCGTTACAAACAGACTTTTATTATATGGATTCGACAGCACCGGCACAAACAGTGAGTAACAATGTTCATTAATGCCTGATCTGTGATCAGTGATTTCTGATGTGTAGCTAATTATTAAATTTCACACAGACTTTCTTTCTTAATCTTTTAATACTGTTTATGTGTCAGTGAATCAAGACACTGACTAAACGATCAACTTCACGTTGTTTCTCTTAGTAGCATGAAACAAATATGTTATTTAAATTTTGATTTAATTACAGAGAGTGATCAAAGAAGCTCCCTTTATATTGATCGGAGCTGTCAATCACACATCAAGAGTTTATCTGCACACTTGTCCAAACTGCCGTTATAATGAATGACGCTGTTATGATGCACATCGAAGCTCTTACTGTATTAATGTCGATATAGTGTTTGCTGTTAGTTGTGGTGAAAGCATTTTGTGAGAGAAAACGTGTTGCAATGACGAGATCACTGCATTCACGCGGTTAACCGACTCTTGTCTACTCAATGCTCATCACTGCAACCTTTCATGTGATGGGAAGAGATCTAAAAAATAATGCAATAATCAACACTTCCACGATTCCTTAATCTCAACAGCTGTAATAGTAATAAAACGTAGTAAAAGTATTTGAAAAGGGTTACAGATGTATTGCACATTTCGAATGCAAAGATGTCAGCCAATCACAACAGAGCATTCAAGCCAGAGGATATAAAAATGCCTTAAAAAAATGCTTATAAAAAAGGAACTGAAACTCCATCGGTGACAGAATGGAGAAAAAAACCTTGGGAGAAACCAGGCTCAGTTGGGGGGTCAGTTCTCCTCTGACCAGACGAAACCAGTAGTTCAATTCCAGGCTGCAGCAAAGTCAGATTGTGCAGAAGAATCATCTGTTTCCTGTGGTCTTGTCCTGGTGCTCCTCTGAGACAAGGTCTTTACAGGGGATCTGTATCTGGGGCTCTAGTTGTCCTGGTCTCCGCTGTCTTTCAGGGCAGTAGAGGTCCTTTCTAGGTGCTGATCCACCATCTGGTCTGGATACGTACTGGATCAGGGTGACTGCAGTGACCCTCTGATCTGGACACAGACTGGATCTCGTGGCCACAGTGACCTCGGAACAAGAGAGAAACAGACAAATATTAGCATAGATGCCATTCTTCTAATAATGTAGCAAGTACATCGGGTGTTATGGGAAGTGTTCCTGGTTCCGGTTTACCTAATTAATGCAGCCTAAAAATCCTTTAACAGATTTGGATGTTAAAAGCATATTAGTATGTTATGTGTATGCCAGGTTAAAGAGATGGGTCTTTAATCTAGATTTAGGCGCCAAATAGGAAAAGGATCTGCCACCCGCAGTTGATTTTGATATTCTAGGTATTATTTGTGACTACAGGAATCAGATTTTTTCTGTCGCTTGTGTGGTTTTTCTGGAGTTTGTGGTGTTTGTGTAATTGGACATCAATGGGATTTGAAGGGGATGGCATGAAAACCATAGTTGGGACAAAGCTTAAAAGATATTTTAATATAGTATTGGAAGAGTATAGAGATGATTTTCAGCTTGCTCAAGCTTTCAATTAATTCTTTGTAAGATTTGATACTCATGATTTTGAAAATATTTTCTGTGAGCAAAAACATAAATTAAGTGGTAACAGACTTATCCCGTTTGAAGAACAGGATGTTATTAACTCGTTTAAACATCTAAAAGCTAGGAAGAGCTCAGGCCCTGATAATATTGAAGGTCAGTTGCTTATTTCTTGTGCAGAGCAATTGGGATCTATTTTTTATTATATTTTTCAACTGTCCCTTACTCAACAGAAGGTCTACAGCTCTCAATTTTTTTCCGAAAAATGTTAACAAATGTACCCATGTTAATCCTTGTTTATTCCAGTTGTGTCTTGTCTGTCTGGGTGCAGTAGTGATGCATCGTTTTTGAACGAATAATTCATTTTGAATGAATCTTTAATGTGACTCGGGAAGAACAAGGGGGATGATTCGTTCAGTCGCGCTCGCACAATATTCTATAGGTTCTGCTCTGCTAGTGTAATTCACCTGTGTCAGTCAATGCAGTCTGAGCCGGAAAGAGAATTGATTAGTTCATCGTTCGGGTCTATCGGGGGGCCAGGGTTTCATAATTTATTGAAGCTTCCCCAGGCTAATACATTGATTAGCGGACCCCCACCTGCTGCTGTTAGCGTTCCATTGACTCCCATTCATTTTGATGTCACTTTGATAGCAAATAACTTTACATCTGAGGCGTTTAAAGACTCCATTTGTCCATTCATTATTTCTAAAGAAACACGAAAATGTATAAAAGGCCCCATTACCTTGTATCTTATGTTATGGCCCCGTAGAAGCAGTTTTTGTAAAAGTAGGTTAATGATTGCGTCATAACCTGCGACTTTCTGTCGCACAGTAGAGAAATTACCGTATGGACAGGAGGAGAAGCTCGCAGGCAATCTTTCACTGTCTATGAGGCTACCGGGGGGACATGGAGGTATAAAGTCAATGGAGAAGCCCATAGAGAGTCCATAAAAGACATGGGACAAAATTGTTCAACAAGGTTTTGAGGAATTGCAAATAATTCGGTATGTGGGCAGTATGAAGTATTCACTACATATGAAGTAACATTGTACCATGAACTTTAAATAATTATTTACTTCATTAAATAATGAAGTATGGGTAACGGGCAATCTATATTAATGGGGGATGAGGAAATTATCATGAAATTATACATGCAATGGAATAAAAAAAAAACTAATCTCAATGTAAATCATGGTTAAAGTTATTCCTTTATTTATTTACAGATATAGGATACGCTTGAAGATGAATGTGATCCCTTTCATCCTGGTCCTATACTACATAGATCCTGACCTATCCTACATAACCTAATGTGAAACAAAGAAAAACATTTCAAGTGTTTTTGACTATGATTTATTAGCCCAAACTACATGATTTAACACCTAGCTCATAATTCTTTATACACTGGAATTAGGGCTGTCACGATATTAGATTTTTCATATCACGGTTATTGTGGCCATAAGAATTCACGATGTCAATATATCGTGATATCTATAGAAACCTTGGGGTGGGGAAGATATCAGTCAAATTATTTTTTACTTTGTTTATTGAGTTTTTCTTTTTCACCCAACGAGCATAATATTGATACTGATAAACGCAGGGCACAAGACTCTGGCTTTCTCCGTCTTCTTTGAAACTCTTATGAAATAACAAGAGAGAAAATACTGTCAAGTTCAACAGTATGATGAATAAATATTAATGGTAACACTTTACAATAAGATGCCATTTGTTAACATTAATGTATTAACGAACATGAATGAACAATGAACAATACATTTATTACACAATTTATTAATCTTTGTTAATGTTAATAAAAATCAAGTTATTCAATGTTCATGTTCATAGTACATTAATGTTTACAAACACAACTTGTGATTTTAACAATGCATTAGTAAATGCTGAAATTAACATGAACTAAGATTAATAAATGCTGTGGAAATAATATTGTTCATTATTATTTGTTATTTATATATGTTAACTAATGTAATTAACTAATGTTAACTAATGAACCTTACCGAATAATGACCACAGATGAGGCATTAATTGCATGGCACTGTGACCAACTTAACATTTTACAGAGTTTAAAGTAGCAATGTGTTTTAATCGTGTAACTGTTCATAGATTTGAACAAAGAAAGAAATTAAGTGTTACTACGCACAGGCCGTATTGATTGCAAATACAAAAATAAGACGAGTAAAGAAAACGCGGTACTTATTAAAATAATCACCCTTTACTTAAGTATTTGAACACAGAAAACCGCTGTTAATAGGTTATATAATATTTCCCAGTCTATGACTAGTAAAATAATAACAACTTACTCTGATGAACACAGCTCTCCTCAGAGTAGCTGAGTGCTGCATCTTCTTCTCGTGTGACAGCTGTCAGAGTTAAGGCACGATACTGCCACCTGGGCACTCAACCAGGTACTGTTACCAAGTATTTACATGTGGTGTCATCATAAGAGAACTGTTCATTTTAAATATTGCGGTTATCACTAATGCGGTGTATGTCCTCATACACTAAATTAACAAGATATAGATAATTGTTTATTTGAATATCACGGTTATTGTCAATACCGGTATATCACGACAGCCCTAATTGGATTATTATATGGTTAAATGTTTTACGTGAAAATATGAAATCATGTAGTTCATTGAGCAATTTTAAGAGACTATATAAAATGAATATTGAATGGATACGAAAATGACTCGAGGGGATATAGTATATTGTATACTTACAGTCAGAGGTGTAGTGGTAAAAAAAGAGGTGGGTAAACTATAAATTCTGGGTGACCACATCGTGGTCACGGTAAGGTGGGCCGCTGCCTACCGGTGTATGTGTATCCTGATGACATCACTATTGGCTATCATTTGATATTACTACCAAGGGTATCACTGGTTATTCCCTCATAAAGGTCACACAATCACTATTAAATTCATACATTAATCTAAGTTCTTGTTAAAGAGACTCAAGAAGGAATAATAAGGTTGAAATCTATAAAGTTTACTAAATGACAAAACAGAGAGAACAATTTTTTTTTTAAAGAGGAATAGAGAGGGAGGCTTATATCCAGGGGTTCCAATGCAATGCACTTGTATGCAATGATTAGGGATTTGGGATTATTTTCATAGTCGATTAATCTGTTGAATATTATCTCAATTAATCGGTTAGTTGTTTGGTCTATAATATGTAATATGTTTCCCCAAAAGCCAAGGAATGGTCCTTAAATGTCTCATTTTGTCCACAATTCAAAGATATTCAGTTGACTGTCACAGAGAGGAGAAGACACTAGAACATATTCACATTTAACAAGCTGGAATCAAATTTTTTTTTTTTTTACTTTTGTCTTTCATATATTTTATCAATGACACAGACTGCAATGACACATACAGCTTCATTGCAGAAGGACATCCTTTTGGTCACGTGGTTCACATGAGATGAGTAACAGCTTTACAAACTAATGATATAGCACTGATGTCATAGCTGATGCGAATCAATAATAGGAGAGAAATCGCTAGCTCTGTCAGCTGTTTTAGCTCTTCAGATCGCATAAATCAGTGTAAAATGAATAGAAATGTTATTCTGTATGACGAAATATTTTACAAACATGACATAAAATTATTATCTCTTCAAATGTGCGTACCATTGGACTATAGCCCTGGCGGATCGTGGATATTGTATGTATACGAACACAAATAAACCGGAGATGAGATGAATGGCTGCTGTATGAGTGATGATTTCTATTCAAAATAAGCGTTATTATTAATATTATTATTATTAATTGCCGGATATCCATATTTGAATCTTGATGCAGTCTGTTGCATGTTGTTCATTTTGAACGAATCTTTAATATGACTCAGGACTACCGAGTTGTCTCAGGGAGTGATTCGTTCATTTTGTGTTGACTGCACATGCGGATTACACAACATATGGGTTCTGAATCGACAGGTGAGGTCCGAGTCTTTTATTCTTCCTGTCAGTCCCATAGAGACGGGAAGAGAAAAGATTAGTTCATTTTGCTGAACGAGACTCAAAGATCCGAGTCAGTAAAATGATCCGAACTTCCCACTTCTACTGGCAACACCGCAAGCAATTGGTCAACACTGACTAGTTGCAGCGCAATATGAAAGACTTCATCTTTAACATCAAACAACCTATGAAACTAATAATGAACGATATGAAACTAAAACGACATAAGCTTAATTTAAAATGTCATAGGAACTGTAGGCTATTTAGAGGTGGATAAACTCAATTTAGAGGTGGATAAACTCAATTTAGAGGTGGATAAACTCAATTTAGAGGTGGATAAACTCAATTTAGAGGTGGATAAACTCAATTTAGAGGTGGATAAACGCACTTTGGAGGTGAGTAAATGCTATTTCCGAATTTTGGGAGGTGCGTAAACGGCGCAAAAAATTCTGAAAAAAATTCAGATTTCCATGGCAAAATCTCAAAAGAAACCAGTGGGGAATTACTTAAGCCGAGTTCAGACTGCACGATTTTAGCCCAGTTTTGGGCTCGCTGACAGGTTTTGAGAAATCGCCGATGAATGCCCGAAATCACAGGCAAATCTGTGCTCGTTCACACGAGTGACAATCACGCAGTGTGAATGAGCAAAGACGCGATCTGAGAGAATCGTCCAAATATCTGGACCTGTCGGCGATTCAAAATCATGCTATCTGAAAAGTATTCTGACTGAAAACTACATTGGCGATGACAGACGGCCAATGAGAGAGCAAGATACAGATCAGAGGGAGTTCGGGAGGAGTTATAGACCACAGTATCAGCAAGCATGGCTTCATTTCAGAAAAAGGCTTACTTCTCTGTCTATTTGGACCCATGAAATGGAAGATAAATTAGTATAAATTTAGCAGGAGCCCCCGTGTCTGTTTGAAGTTTCATCTGAGCTATCACAGTCTCATGTGAAAACTCCCGTCTTGCACGTGTGATATCGTGTTGTTTCCTTGTCACATCTCGTGGGTGTTTGATTGTGAAACATAGTTTGCGTGCCAGACAGAGTTGTCGGCAATTCTTCCTATTGTTAAATCATGCAGTGTGAAACCTGTCGCCGATCCATCGAGCAGTGTGAACATAGCAGTGACTGAATGCTGGCCATGTTAGTCATGCAGTGTGAAAAGAACAGTGACCTGACTACTTTGAAAATCATGCAGTCTGAACTCGGCTTTAGCAGATTTAGCAAGTTTCATGGGTCAAAAAAGGGAAAAAATGTGTGCACAGTTTGTGAGACTAGGACAAATGTTAAGTTGTTATAGTTTTATTATTATTTTAACATAGTGCCATGAGTATGAATAATGGCACAATAACATATTTTCTTCAGACTATCTACATATTGCATTATAATTTCTAGCAGGACTAATTGTTTTACATTCAGTAGTACAGTGTCTTAAAGGATGTGCTCTCTGTTTGCTTAAAGGTATACTTAACCCCAAAATAAAAGCTGTCACCACTTACTCTCCTTCATGTCTTTCCAAAACCATGAGACATTGGTTAATCTTAAAGTGACACAACTAAAGATATAGATGTTAGAGGAAGGATATGAATGGTAAAGAAGACAACTACTGTGGAAACACACAATTATGTTTTTATTGTTACTGACACACGGTTTAGAACAAACTAAAAACTAACAAACAAAAGAAAAGCTTCAAGCAGAGAAATCATCAAATGTTAAACAGTGAAAAAACCCCACAAACTAAACAGACAGAGTTGTAAACAGATAACTATTTACATTTTACTGCTTTACTGAATGAACCTTTAAAAACACGGCGGTTTATGTGTTTTAAAATTAGCCTCATGGGCAGCTGGAGATCAGGTCATCCTCATTGAGTAGATGCTCTCAGGGATTGCATACACCAGGGAGTCACTTGTGAGGAAGATAACTTCCACTTCAGTTTCTTGGACCTGCCCCATAGCAATCTGTAAGTTTTACAAATAAATAAATAAAATAAAATGAGTGCTGGAAGTTTCCAGTGTTAAACTGCATCCCAATTCAATTGCTTTTACTATATCCAAAAAATATGTACACTTAAGAGTACATACTTTAGAGTGTGTCGTAAAAGAGCTGCCAAAGTTTGAGACCTACTACATTGTCGTAATTGCACCTATTAGTTATGCGCACCCTGTTATCATTTAAAGTGTGTAATGCAGATTAGAGTCAATGTATTGATAAATTAGGTAGATTTTGTTTAAAGCATACTTATGAATAAGCCATGAGTCATCTAGAGTCTCTAACCTGCATTACGTACTTTAAACTGCCCAGTCAATCATCTCATCACAGTCAATATCCTCCACATTAAATGTTAGTGTTAGAGTGTGCTATATCTGGACTTCAAATTTTGTCTTGGAACGATTATCTCGGTACTTTTGGAAAACTTATATCAACATACTACAGTTTGGGAAACGAATCATAATTTTGAATACTATTTCATGATTCAGTTTGATTATCATGTCAAGTCAATGATTCGATTCAGTTCGATATAATAATGCATCATGATTATATCAAATTTAATTTGTGCATTTTTATTAAATTATACATGCAGGCTACTTTTTAACATAATTACGTCAATTAATTCATTATTGTCAAGTATCAAACAAAGTAAATATAGCTTGATCAATTTATTGTTTATAACTGGCTTTTCTTCATGGGATTAGTGTTTTATGGACATAGTAGATGGATTAGTTGTGCATTATGTACCTTCACAGAGGTGTATGTGGAAGACTGAACTTTTCCCGGCCGTCGTTGAGGATGCAGGGACGAAGATGGGTGATGACCACATCCTCTCCTTCACACAGGTCCCGCAGTACCTCTTCCCTCCACAACGACAACTCAAAAACCTTTTCACCACACTTCAGGTGAAGATCCAGGACGGGAACGTGGGTGTGTCATCCTCACCCCACGCAGCTAGAAGATTAAAATTCAACTGAGTGTAGCATTTCACAATCCTGTTCCTGGAATGTTTATTTTATTAAATTCACCCAATTTAGGTTAATTAATCTTCGATTAGGGAACACATTTGTTATTAACTTATTGCTTATTAGCATGTATATTACTAATATATTGGCTGTTTATTGGTTCTTACAAAGATAGATAGAAAGAAAAAATGTGTTGTTAATCATGCAGTGCTACTCCACATTTATTTAAAATTATTCTAAATTCTAAAACTTTATACATGGTGTTGGTGAAGATTTTCTGATTTAGCTCCTGCATCATTAACTTTACTATGTTAAATGGAAAATATGTGTCTTTATATTATTTAGTTTTTCAGAATTACTTTAGCACTTATTTTCTGAACCTTATTTTCAAAACTTCAATTCAATTGAAAGTTTATTTGTAGTGCTTTTTATGATACAAATCATTTTTATTTCTGATTCCTTTGTTTTTCTTAAGTTTTTTATGTTTGATTTCTTAAAGTCAGTTCACTCTCTATGCTAGGTAACTTGGAGCTGGAAAAGGATGATAGAGAGGTAATACTGTTAAACTGGTAAGTTACTTAAGGTAAAATTCTTAAAATAATGAATTAAACACTACAAAAATGTTTAGATCAAAAGAAAACAGATACATAACAGAGCAAATTGCATCCCGTGTCTCGTTTCCCATTTCCGCGGTCGTTTCGGTTTTCGATTTCGCTAAGCTACAATGTAAAACTCAGCGTTTAGCATCTACGTCACGGCTCTCAGCCCGCCCTCTGTTCGTTGATTGGCCCGGCTGTTTCCAGACAGGTGGCAAACAGAAAGCTCTGAAGCTGTATCAGACTGAGTACAGAAGCGAAATATAATTGAGCGGAAGTAGGAAGTCTGACGTAGTCAGGCTAGGCTGAGGTAGCCCCCCCTTGAAAATACGTTGCTCTCTTCACCTGTCATGCTGGGTGAAGGTGGACACAGGGCCTCTTTTGCAGCGTTCTGTGCCTCTTCGGTGATGTCCTGTGCCACGGTCTTGAATTTCATTGTTCCAGGACCAACAAACAAATACATCTGCCCATATGTGTTGGACAGGGTGTAATTTTGTAATATGTAACTCATCCCATTCTCAAATTCGGGGGTGAGACTATCATTTTTATTTAAGTAGACACTTTTCCCATCAGTCAGGGCAGAAACCATCTCTGTTTTAACCTTATCTACCTCTATTTTTTTCCCCTTTTGTACATTAGGTCAGTGCGCGGCGGTTAAAACGGGTGTCCCCGCACTTGCACATTAAAAATGCTGGTTGAGAAGTTGAAGCTGCCATTCTGTGGAAAAGAAAACACAGAAAAAGGTACTTGTGAAAACTAAATAAATATAAATATATAAATGAAAACTGATTTTTTTTTATGTTTTGAAAGAATCTCTTCTGCTCATCAAGGCTGAATTTTTAATTTTTTTGTCAAAAATACAGAAAAAAAATAGATATTATGAAATAATATTAAAGTTTTAAGTAATGGTTTTCTGTTTCAATATACTGTACTTTAAATTTTTTGGAACCTGTGATACTTTTTTGAGGATTCTTAGATTACAGTTAAAAGTAAACAATTTCAAAAAAGTGGTAAAAGAAATTCACTAACCCTAAATTTTTGAAAGGTAGTGTATATTGTTTCAAAAGATTTTGAATGGTAGTGTAAATTGCCTTTTTATAAATTGTAATAATATTTCAAAATATTTATTTTTTAAATGTCCTTTTTTATTTCATATTTTAAAGAATTTATTTTCATGTACTGTATTTTTCGGACTATAAGTCACACTTTAGTATAAGTCACATCAGTCCAAAAATACGTCATGACGAGAAAAAAAAAATATAAGTTGCATTTATTTAGAACCAAGAACCAAGAGAAAACATTACTGTCTACAGGATGCTCTCGTGGCTGGAGACGGTAATGTTTTCTCTTGGTTCATTTCTCTCGGTTCATGTCAAATTAATTTTGATAAATAAGTCGCACCTGACTATAAGTCGCAGGACCAGCCAAACTATGAAAAAAAGTGTTACTTATAGTCCGGAAAATATGGTAATTTATTTATTTACTGAAGATCATCAACAATATTTCTTGTGCAGTGAAGATTTACAAATACTTTGTTACATTACTTCAGTAGAAATTTGGGGTATTTATACTTTACTTGAGTAAATATTTTTCAGCCGACTTTTTACTTCTACTCCTTACATTTTCACGCAAGTATCTGTACTTTCTACTCCTTACATTTTAAAAATAGCTTCATTACTGCTATTTCATTTCGGCTTGTTTTCATTCCGGCTTGTCGTTATTAAAAAAAATAAAATAAAAAATAATAATAATTATCCAGATAAATCGTGCCATCCGGATGCAGTGAATTTGATTGTGGTTCGATGAGAAGTATATATCATTCCGACACCCTATTGGTTTGTACGCGATCCATCGCACCTGCACAGGACACAGATCACATCACACTCCAGCAAGGACATTTTTGGGTTCGTTTTTCAAAAAATATATTTCTTAAAAGTAGGGTTGGGTATGGAACCGGTATCCGATCGCCTCAGAGTCAGTCCCCTTAAATTTAATATGAAACCTGCGTCAGACCGGTCTCCTCCCATCTTTCAGCGCGCTCTTCAATCCGCAGACCGTGAGTGGAGCAGCGCATGCTCACTTAAACAAACAGAGGACACAAGGTGTGTGTTTATCGATAGATTGTTAGAATATCCGTATCTGTGCAGTTCTTTGTCATAAATACAGTTTACAAGAGGTCACGAGGGACGGAGCAGTTGGTTTCTCATCTACTGTAAAGTTTTCGATTGTCACACCACAGGTGTTTCCTTCAGCGACAATCTAGCCCTTAACACATATGAATGAACACATACTTTAATTACACTTATTTAAATATACTTAATTTAATCATACGTACTTTATACATACACTACTGTGCAAAAGTCTTAGGCACGTTAGTATTTTCACTTAAAAGAATGGTTTTCGGGCAAGTTATTTATACAGTAGGAGGACAAGTTAGATGGGCTTGGTGCCACGGCATGAACTGAATTCAGTCGTGTGTTAAAATAATTTCCTTAACTACCGCCAGGTAGCGCAAAGGGACAAATTTTGAACTGACTGTAATAATAAAATGACGGTTTGTTAACTAAGATGAAAGGACAAGTAAAACATCAATAGCATTATATTATAACATTTTAACAATCAATCAATCAATCAATCACCTTTATTTATATAGTGCTTTAAACAAAATACATTGCGCCAAAGCACTGAACAACATTCATTTGGAAAACAGTGTCTCAATAATGCAAAATGATAGTTAAAGGCAGTTCATCATTGAATTCATTGATGTCATCTCTGTTCAGTTGAAATAGTGTCTGTTTTAATTTGCAATCAAGTCAACGATATCGCTGTAGATGAAGTGACCCCAACTAAGCAAGCCAGAGGCGACAGCGGCAAGGAACCGAAACTCCATCGGTGACAGAATGGAGAAAAAAAACCTTGGGAGAAACCAGGCTCAGTTGGGGGGCCAGTTCTCCTCTGACCAGACGAAACCAGTAGTTCAATTCCAGGCTGCAGCAAAGTCAGATTGTGCAGAAGAATCATCTGTTTCCTGTGGTCTTGTCCTGGTGCTCCTCTGAGACAAGGTCTTTACAGGGGATCTGTATCTGGGGCTCTAGTTGTCCTGGTCTCCGCTGTCTTTCAGGGCAGTAGAGGTCCTTTCTAGGTGCTGATCCACCATCTGGTCTGGATACGTACTGGATCCGGGTGACTGCAGTGACCCTCTGATCTGGACACAGACTGGATCTGGTGGCCACGGTGACCTCGGAACAAGAGAGAAACAGACAAATATTAGCGTAGATGCCATTCTTCTAATGATGTAGAAAGTACGGTGTTATGTGAAGTGTTCCGGTTCCAGTTTACCTAATTAATGCAGCCTAAAAATCCTTTAACGGATTTGGATATTAAAAGCATATTAGTATGTTATGTGTATGCCAGGTTAAAGAGATGGGTCTTTAATCTAGATTTAAACTGCAAGAGTGTGTCTGCCTCCCGAACAATGTTAGGTAGGTTATTCCAGAGTTTAGGCGCCAAATAGGAAAAGGATCTGCCGCCCGCAGTTGATTTTGATATTCTAGGTATTATCAAATTGCCTGAGTTTTGAGAACGTAGCGGACGTAGAGGAGTATAATGTAAAAGGAGCTCATTCAAATACTGAGGTGCTAAACCATTCAGGGCTTTATAAGTAATAAGCAATATTTTAAAATCTATACGATGTTTGATAGGGAGCCAGTGCAGTGTGGACAGGACCGGGCTAATATGGTCATACTTCCTGGTTCTAGTAAGAACTCTTGCTGCTGCATTTTGGACTAGCTGTAGTTTGTTTACCAAGCGTGCAGAACAACCACCCAATAAAGCATTACAGTAGTCTAACCTTGAAGTCATAAATGCATGGATTAACATTTCTGCATTTGACATTGAGAGCATAGGCCGTAATTTAGATATATTTTTGAGATGGAAAAATGCAGTTTTACAAATGCTAGAAACGTGGCTTTCTAAGGAAAGATTGCGATCAAGTAGCACACCTAGGTTCCTAACTGATGACGAAGAATTGACAGAGCAACCATCAAGTCTTAGACAGTGTTCTAGGTTATTACAAGTAGAGTTTTTAGGCCCTATGATTAACACCTCTGTTTTTTCTGAATTTAGCAGTAAGAAATTACTCGTCATCCAATTTTTTATATCGACTATGCATTCCATTAGTTTTTCAAATTGGTGTGTTTCACCGGGCTGCGAGGA
The DNA here is from genome assembly GCF_023724105.1 of Carassius gibelio. NCBI lineage: Eukaryota > Metazoa > Chordata > Actinopteri > Cypriniformes > Cyprinidae > Carassius > Carassius gibelio. The sequence continues at coordinate 5,580,392 of NC_068374.1, read as the reverse complement.
AATATAGAGCTGCGTATCATCAGCATAACAGTGAAAGCTAACACCATGTTTCCTGATGATATCTCCCAAGGGTAACATATAAAGCGTGAAGAGTAGCGGCCCTAGAACTGAGCCTTGAGGTACTCCATACTGCACTTGTGATCGATATGATACATCTTCATTCACTGCTACGAACTGATGGCGGTCATATAAGTACGATTTAAACCATGCTAATGCACTTCCACTGATGCCAACAAAGTGTTCAAGTCTATGCAAAAGAATGCTGTGGTCAATTGTGTCAAACGCAGCACTAAGATCCAATAAAACTAATAGAGAGATACACCCACGATCAGATGATAAGAGCAGATCATTTGTAACTCTAAGGAGAGCAGTTTCAGTACTATGATACGGTCTAAATCCTGACTGGAAATCCTCACATATACCATTTTTCTCTAAGAAGGAATATAATTGTGAGGATACCACCTTTTCTAGTATCTTGGACAGAAAAGGGAGATTCGAGATTGGTCTATAATTAACTAGTTCTCTGGGGTCAAGTTGTGGCTTTTTTATGAGAGGCTTAATAACAGCCAGTTTGAAGGTTTTGGGGACATGTCCTAATAACAATGAGGAATTAATAATAGTCAGAAGAGGACCTATGACTTCTGGAAGCACCTCTTTTAAGAGCTTAGATGGTATAGGGTCTAACATACATGTTGTAAGTTTAGATGATTTAACAAGTTTATACAATTCTTCCTCTCCTATAGTAGAGAATGAGTGGAACTGTTCCTCAGGGGGTCTATAGTGCACTGTCTGATGCGAAACTGTAGCTGACGGCTGAATGGTTGCAATTTTATCTCTAATAGTATCGATTTTAGAAGTAAAGTAGTTCATAAAGTCATTACTGCTGTGGTGTTGGGAAATGTCAACACTTGTTGAGGCTTTATTTTTCGTTAATTTAGCCACTGTATTGAATAAATACCTGGGGTTATGTTTGTTTTCTTCTAAAAGAGAAGAAAAGTAATCAGATCTAGCAGTTTTTAATGCTTTTCGGTAGGATATGCTACTTTCCCGCCAAGCAATACGAAATACCTCTAGTTTTGTTTTCCTCCAGCTGCGCTCCATTTTTCGGGCTGCTCTCTTTAGGGTGCGAGTATGCTCATTATACCATGGTGTCAAACTGTTTTCCTTAACCTTTCTTAAGCGTAAAGGAGCAACTGTATTTAAAGTGCTAGAAAAGAGAGAGTCCATAGTTTCTGTTACATCATCAAGTTGTTCTGAGGTTTTGGATATGCTAAGGAATTCGGATACATCAGGAAGATAACTTAAAAAGCTGTCTTTTGTGGTAGAAGTGATGGTTCTTCGATACTTGTAACAAGAAGTAGAATTTACAATTTTGGCTATATGAAGTTTACACAGAACTAAATAATGATCTGAGATATCATCACTTGGCTGAATAATTTCAACACTATCAACATCAATTCCATGTGACAGTATTAAATCTAGAGTATGATTTCGACAATGAGTAGGTCCTGAAACGTGTTGTCTAACACCAATAGAGTTCAGAATGTCTATAAATGCTGATCCCAATACATCTTTTTCATTATCGACATGGATATTAAAATCACCAACTATTAAGACTTTATCTGCAGCCAGAACTAACTCGGATGTAAAATCACCAAACTCTTTAATAAAGTCTGTATGGTGCCCTGGTGGCCTGTATACAGTAGCCAGTACAAACATAACAGGGGATTTATCATTAACATTGGTTTCTCTGGATAATGTTATATGAAGCACCATTACTTCAAACGAGTTATACTTGAAGCCTGCCCTCTGAGAAATCCTGAAAACGTTATTATAAATTGAAGCAACACCTCCCCCTTTGCCTTTTAGACGCGGCTCGTGTTTATAACAATAATCTTGGGGGGTGGACTCATTTAAAATAATGTAATCATCAGGTTTTAGCCAGGTTTCTGTCAAGCAGAGCACATCTATATTATGATCAGTTATCATATTATTTACAAAAAGTGTTTTCGTAGAAATGGATCTGATATTCAATAAGCCAATCTTTATCATTTGTTTATCCATATTGCATTTGTTTTTTATTTGTTGAACCTCAATTAAATTGTTAACCTTAACTTGGTTTGGACGTTTTTTGTATTTTCTAGTTCGGGGAACAGACACAGTCTCTATAGTGTGATATCTAGGTGAAAGAGTCTCTATGTGCTGAGAATTAACTGACCTCTGTGACGGGAGGCAGCTAGCAGACGGTCGGTTTAGCCAGTCTGTCTGCTTCCTGACCTGGGCCCCAGTTAGTCAAGTATAAACACTAAGACTATTTGCCATATTTCTAGACAGAAGAGTGGCGCCACCCCAGGAGGGATGAAGACCATCTCTTTTAAACAGGTCAGGTCTGCCCCAAAAGCTCGTCCAATTGTCTATATAACCTATGTTATTCTGTGGGCACCACTTAGACATCCAGCCATTGAGTGATGACAATCTGCTATGCATCTCGTCACCACAGTAAGCAGGGAGGGGACCAGAGCATATTACAGTGTCTGACATCGTGCTTGCAAGTTCACACACCTCTTTAAAGTTATTTTTAGTGATCTCCGACTGGCGAAGTCGAACATCATTAGCGCCGGCATGAATAACAATCTTACTGTATTTACGTTTAGCATTAGCCAGCACTTTTAAATTTGCCAAGATGTCAGGCGCTCTGGCTCCCGGTAAACATTTGACTATGGTGGCTGGTGTCTCTATTTTCACGTTCCGTACAATAGAATCGCCAATAACTAGAGCACTTTCATCAGGTTTCTCAGTGGGTGCATCACTGAGTGGGGAGAACCTGTTTAATGTTTTGATCGGAACAGAAGAGCGGTGTTTTGACCCACGACTACGCTGCCTCACCGTCACCCAGTTGCCCTGCTGCAGGGGCTCTGCTGGAACCGGACAATGTACAGGAGTCCCTGAGCTAGACGCATCCAAAGCCGTATCTAGAGCCCTAACATTCTTACTGTCCTCAATTAAAGTTTGGATGCGTGTCTCTAATTCTGAAATCTTCTCTGTCAGCCTAACTGTTTCCCTGCATTTATCACATGTGAATCCCTCATCAGCGACAGAGATAGATAAACTGTACATGTGGCAAGAGGTGCAAATAACAATTGTAGGAGAAGCCATTACTCACCGTGCTTGATGAAATATTCTTACTGCGGTTGTTTGATGAACTTGTGGAAAACAGGTCAAGAAAATATGATCTTCATCCCGTGGTAACTAGGATTTACACAAGCTCCAGTCTGGATCCAAAACCCCTGAGAAGAGATGATGCTGACCCTCAGAGGACCCCAGATGATGCTAACCCTCTCCTCAGACTCGATGCATCTGCGTCCGAAAGCTTTATCACACAATGACTTTACAGCAGAAAGTAGCCTAACAAAAAGGAATGGCCACAGACTTCAAATATCCTGTGAAAACGGTTCACTGAAAAAAGCCTTGCTGATTTGGGTTTAACATCCCTAAAAACCATTATAAAATTTAAACTAAGAGTTAATTTAAAAAAGTGGGATAGTCTTAGGCTACAGTAAAAATGTAAAAGAAAGACCTTTAAACCAAAGTCTTACTGCATGCTATTATCATTAAACAGTCATTACTAGGTGTATACATATATATATAAACAAACAAACCAGAATAAAAATATAAAATGTTCTAATCCGTGTGTGTATTCTTATACATATATATATATATATATATATATATATATATATATATATATAGGGACACACACGCACGGATTAAAAAAATATATATTTTCATTCTGGTTTGCCCCTAGCAAAAATAAATAAATAAAATCCTTCAAGTTCCATATGAGGAACGAAATGAGAACGGTTCAGCATTAAGACCGCACTAACAGCAATAATTCTTATTAACTGCTATTGTTCTTGATTTTTCAAATTGTCTCTAATTATGCCTTAACTGTGTGAGCAAAAATTGAGTATAGTATATTTCAGCTGTTTTATGCGCTGGTGCCTCATGCGCACATATTCATTGTAAACAGCGCAGTTCAGCATGAGCAGCGGTCTACTGTGGCATATTTTTGCTCTTTATAATATTTTTTCGTCGATACTGAAACACATGTGAACCACAAAGCCTATAATACCTAATAAATAATAATTTAGCTGCAAATACGCAACATCACGAATATGGAAACATTTGGATGTGTCCAGAATGAGAGAGTTAAACCCAACAGGTAAGCTAAGTGGATATACTGTATATCAATTTATTTCATTTACTTATTTCGTGTTTATCCCATTTTTTTCATTGCATATGGAAATTTAAGAATAAAAAAATCCTCATACCCCCTAAAAATTCTCTTCACATTCACTTGTGCGCTCTTGAGCAATATACCTTCCTCTCGCGTTGCTCAGTTGTGGACGAAGTGTTTGATATAAAGGTTGCTGTCCCATTTTGTACATGAATTGTTCATTTAAAAAAAATCGAATTATTCTGTTAGTTTCATGGTAACATGCAATCAAGGTCTTCTGTTATTTAGGCCATATTTAATATTCACTGTGGCATTTTCACCCGTTTAAACTTAAAATTCCATGAGATTTGAAATTCAGTTTAATAGTATTAAAAATTTAAACCAGTATAAAAACGCATTAAATTGCTTAAATTATTTCTATTAGTTAAAGTAGCCAACCTTAAAAATGTGTTGTCATTATTTTTTATTACTTTTTTATTACTTTACAGTCTGATAACGAGCTTGAGGGAAATATAGGTTTTATTATTTTTATAAATCGCAGATCTCACAGACGAACGTCTTAATATGATTGCACATTAGAAAATGTTTGGTGGGATAAAATGTGCACGATAACATTAAGCAAATCTCTTTGCCATCGTCACTCTTTATTATTAAGCAAGAGTTAATGTACAGTTAATGCATGTGCATGCGCAGACTGACAGACAGCCTCCGCGGCGCGCATTAGAGATCTCGCACATCTCACAGACAAACGTCTTAATATAATCGCACATTAGAATTGTTTGGTGAGATAAGATGTGCACGATAACATTATTAAGCAAAAATACATAGTAAATGTAATTTTTTTCCCTTGTTCCAGTACCGAAAGCAGAACCGATAGCGTCAGATCTTACTGATACAGTCTTTCATAATTTAGCCCCGGGGCCAGTTTAATACCGGTTTCGGTACACATCCCTACTTATACCTGACTTATATTTTTTATAAAATCTAATTATATTGTTAGTTCTAATTATATTGTTAACACAAGTTCATTTGTAACTTTTTTTTTACTTATCACATTTACACCCTGCATTTCTCGAATGCTACCAGTAATTCATCTTTAATAATTGCATTTGCTTTTGTCTCTTTTTAACGGCTTTCCCAAAATTCGGCTCGTAAAGCCATCTACTACCATCAATAGATATTTATTACCATCTTTACACCTCGGGATCAAAGGTCCAGCGATGTCCAAAGATCATTCCTGGTTAACTCTGTCTGGTATAATAGCTCCAGAATCACTTCGTATTGTTTTATTATAGCCTTTACGCATGCACGGTTCACAATTTAACTTTATGTTTCTATATTTCTATCTCCAGTTAGAAACATGTATTTTATTATGTGTCAAAACTTTGCCAACTAAATTTACAATTGGGTTCATAATTTGGTTATGTATTGTCCGTATTATGTTTCCTTCTGTTTCTTTAATCACTACTATTTGTCTCATGCACGCTAATTTATCAACTTCATTATTTCCTGCCTAGGAATATCCTGGCTGATGTATCACTGTAGCGTCAAAATCACTTATTATTTTTTGTATCTCTTGCTATAATGTTGCGTGTTCAATTTGCTTACCTTTTGACTTGGTGTAACAGTTCTCATTCCAGATTTGCAAATTGTCATTAATTCCTGTTGCAACTGCAATCCGTCACTATTATGGCCTGTAAATATCCAAGTTTTTCAGTGTTTTCAAAGCCTGGAACACTGCCATGAGCTCTGCGTACTGTCCTGTGCCTTGCGCTACTCCCTCTTTTGAAGCTATGACCTTGTTGCTCTGTTTCAGAATGAAAGCCCAGTGAGCTTCCTTATCTGCGGCTGTTTTTGAGCCATCTGTGAAAACAACTGTATTTTTATAAAGCTCTAATTTCTTTTTCTGTCATTTTTTAAGTTCTTTTTGTCTGATTTTCATATCTGGATCTAGAAGCATACTTTCCCATCTCTGCCATCGACTATTAAGCGCACGTGCATCCTTTACATTGTTTTTGGAGAGATGAGCTAATACTGCTGTTTTCGTGTTAATAAATATTTTCTGGCCCCTTGCCAGGCCTTTCAGCTCGGAATATCGTTTGCTAAGTGCTGCCAGCTGCTTCTTCACACCAGTAAATTTAAGTTCTTGGATCTCCCAGCTTCCAGTCATAATTCTAACAGGTATGTTACTTTTCTTATTTCTTACTATTAATTGGTAACCTGTTTCGTCTGTTTCCAAGTCAGCTTCTAAATTTTTCTCATAATTTCTTCCTTCCAGCTGTCCTGAGTTTAACATAGCTGTTTTAATTTCTATCAACGCTTCTTTAGCTTTTTCGGTCCATTTCAAGTGTCCACCTTTGATAGTCTCATAAATAAGTTTAGACATCTGGCTAAAGCGAGGGATTAAGTCTCTAACATAACCCAGTAACCCCATTGTTTGCTGGCTCTGTCTAACTGTTTTTGGGGTCTCAAGTTGATTTACTCTGATTTTCATGGACTAAGTTACCCCTCTGTTACCTGCTGAAATCCAAACTCCCCAAAATTCGACTATATCAGTCATTAATTGTCTCTTTTTCATATTTATTTTCAAACCTGCCTCCGCAAGTCGTTTCAACAATTCTGTTACAAGGTATCCATTTGACAAGATTAATATGTTGTCTGTATAAAGTTCAACGTCTAAATCTTTCAACATTTCACACCTTACCAATTGAAAAGTTATAGGCGAGTTTTAATAACCCAACAACAAACGTCGGTAAAACAATTTTCAAATAAAACCGTCCATCTCGTATTTTGTTCAACTGTATCTTACGCGTTAATTACATAACGTTTATCCGGTAGGCCTATTGTATATCTATATGTCCCGTCCGGTTTCACAACTAACTAGATTGGCGAGTTAGTAATAGCTCCTTTAACTTGTTTTATAACTCCCTGTTCTTCGAGCTCTTTTATGGTAAAAGTTAGTTCTGCCATTCCGTTTTTATTAATTGGGTACGCCTATTGCCTTTGTGGTTTATGAATTCCACCCTCGATAACGTGTGGAAACCTATCATCTACTTTGCCGCAGTCATTTTTGCTCCGTCCATATGAAGTTTTACGTAGCTCTGACATTAACTGGTCCTTAGCCCATTGTGAACCTTTAATTTCATTTCCGATTCTTCTTAATTCTTGCTCATAATTAACCGGCTTTAATCTTAAAACCTTTTTCAGATCTTTTGCTGCTAATAAATTTTTTTAGTAATTCTATATCGTTCGCCTGTTTTTTTCCATTTTAACTTGTCCGTCATTTGTTTGTACCTGTATCGTACTATTTATCTCTAAAGACTCAGTTGAGACAGACATTCATGCATGTGTCAATCAAATACTCTGTTCCATGAATATTAATATATACATTTTCATTTTCTTCTTTAACTTTTGGGTCACACAGTCTCTGTTTCAACTGGCCAGCTAACCTTCATTCTGTATCAGAGTTGACTCGCTCCTTCTTCTTAGTTTTACATGTTTCCTCGTCGTTCAATTTAGAGCGTTTTTCCATATTTTCATTTACCTTAGTCCTCCTAATCTTTTTTTCCATTTTGATTTTTGTTCTTAAGGTCTTCAATTATTTTAGGTCATTCTGCGGGGGTCATATTTTCCCATTTTTTCACTTTTGTGGAAGTTTTCTCCCTCCCTGTGCATACAGGTTTCCTTTTTTTTTTTTTTCTGTCTGAGACGTCTGTCTATTTCCAGTGAACTGGTTAACCTTCCTTGTTTCACCGTAATATCCTGATTCATATTTATTTATGTATTTTATTTTTCTTTTTTAAAAATCTTTCTGGTCTTTGGAATTTATTGGTATTAAAATTATTTTTAAACTGTAGCCCTTGAGCTTGTTTATTTTGCGGTGTAAATTTCCTCATGGTTTTAACATGTTTTGTATCAAGATCATACTCAACTAGTTTTTCTTCTGTTTTTCTCTAGTCGCATTATTCATCAGGGTAGCTAAATTACGCCTACATGCCTCAGCAACGGAACTTTTTCAGCATTAGGGATCTCTGGTTCTACAGAAAGCCAAATTCCTTAATAAAGTTATCTGCTCTTTTCTGGGCATTAATGAGGGTTTTTGTCCATTCTTTAATTTTATTGTCTATACCTGTCAAATTCCTCATCTTATCCAAACCCTCCGAGGATATGGGTTGACCTGTACAGGTCTGCACTAACCTCGTAGCGGCATCTCGGCTCAGCTGCACATTCTCAGCCGCTTTCATTAGGCTATATCTGTTCTGAATATTCACTCTGGTCTTCGTGCGACTTCTTATTTCCTACCTGTTTTCTAACTGCTTCTGTTAATTGTAATTACAGGAATTTCGCATGTACACTATTCTGGTTTTCTTCAGTTTCTTGTGGAGTTACAACTTCAATTGTCTGTAAGAAGTTGTAAATCCAGGAGTTGCTGGCTGATCCTGGCTGTTTGTCTTTGCTTTGCAACCTGACCATCACAACCCTACTTAATTCTGTCCTTCAGTCCAATTACTTCCGTACATTTTAATATTTCTATTTCTTTTTCCAGAGTTTTAATTTCTGATTTTAGTGAATGAACTAGGCTTTTTCCAGTTCTTTAACTATTTTTCTATTATTTGGTTTGTCACTCTTTGTTATTCCATCTGACCTCTTCTTTTAATCCACAGTCTAGATTCTTTGTAAATATTTTCTGTTTCACTGCTTTCACTATCTCCAAAATATAGTGAAGAATCTGACCTGTCTGAGTCATATACAACTCCGACACCTCGGATTCATCTTCAGACTCTGCCTGACGCTGTTGTTGTTGTTTTTTTTCTGTCCCCTGCAGGAACATTCCCGACGGCTGAGAGGATCCTGGCTGGTTGTTGTCCTCCCTTTTCTCAAGAAATTTTTCCAGTTCATCCTGTTTTATGTTAGTCATTAATAAATTTATGGTCAATTGACCTTCCTGTGACATATCTGTAATTCCCAATAGTATGCCTTCTAATACCGAATTAACTGGGTGTTTAAATGGTCCTGTTCCCATTAAAGTCATATGTATTTAATTTTCTTGTCTGTGTAGTGTTTCTTTTACTGTATGCGCTACATAATTCCGCTACGGACGGCCAGAGGTTATTCTCACTGTCACTGCGCGGTGTGGTCCGAGCTGGGCTCTCATAATTTCAATCTCCTGTAATGCCTGTTTACCAAATTTATTGAAAATTGACCCAGCTATTCCAGAGCCAGTTATTATTTATTTCCATTTAGTATTACAACGCCTCCTTCAATTATTTCGATTAAACTGTCTCTAATAAGCAGTCTTATTCTGCCTATTTGTAGCTAGTATTATTCTGGTATAAGGGTGTTTTCGAAAAGCAATGGTAATAACACTATCTCGTTCCTCATCTTCAATTATTGCTATCGTCAATCGGATTTCTTCCACTTGTTCGAAATCGTTAATACCAATTTGGTATCTTTTAACTCTTTACATGTCTGGCAAGTGTCCTTTTTCTCTTTTTAACGCTTTACCGCACATGTAATAAATCTCTATTTTGCCTTCCATCTTTTTTGTTAATAGTTTTGATTATATTTTTTTGCCTCTGGAGTTTTGCACTGCAAATGTATTGTACAGCTTTAATTTTTTTGCTAGTTCTTTCATCCATTGCAATACTGCTAGCCCCACTTCACTTTCCGTGAAGTTTCCTAACTGCAGCCCCTCCTTGGTGGGAAGCCAAAGTAGTAATTCTCCTGGGTCCGTCACCTGGACGGATATCTCTGCCTGTAAGGCTAGTTTCTGCCATCCTAATACATGAGAATCGCCTCATGTATATGCTTGAATAAAAATATTGCTGGATTTTTCTTTAGCTTTTGCTGCCATAGCTTAGCCTCTTTAATATAGTGGTTTCTTTCACCTTGTTATAGGCCCGTTACCGTTATCTTCACTCTTTATTTCTTATGTGCACATTTAACCATTTCTGGACTGCCCTTTCTGGGCTATTTAACAGTAAGCTTCTACCCTTTCTGGGCTGTATTCATAACAGTAAGCTTGTACCCTTTCTGTGCTGTATTCATAACATTAAGCTTCTACCCTTTCTGGGCTGTATTCATAACATTAAGCTTCTACCCTTTCTGGGCTGTATTCATAACATTAAGCTTCTACCCTTTCTGGGCTGTATTCATAACAGTAAGCTTCTACCCTTTCTGGCCTGTATTCGCAAATACTGGTCCACCCTTTCTGGGTGTTTCGTCTATTTCCACCCTTTCTGGGCTTTCTCACCGCTTAGTCATCTTTTATGTAGTAATTCATATAGTATCTCAGCTATTTAACCGTAAGCCTAACGACACTTACTCTATTAGGCAAGCGCTCAATTGTCTAATTCTGGCCAGTAATTAGACAATTAAAGCACGTTGGGCGCCATGTTTTATGGTGTCTCCTTTATCTATACACCTTTTACCTATTTCTCTATTATTCTCAGGTAGGTAAGGAAAGTCAACCCTGGACAAAACTATAAGCATTTCAAAAATACTTACAACTTGCTCAGTAGACTTCCCTGTGGTCAGTTCTTGCTTACGGCTCTTAAATTATTACTCTTGCAGACCATAACTTGTCAATAATAAATTACAAGTTTTATTAAAATTAACAAAAGTTATATCAAAGTACAATAGTAAAGTTACAAAATCAAGGTATAATCAGCTGGTATCAGGTGTCGAGGGATACTGTGCTTGTTCAGTATCCGTCGGTCGAGTCTCTCTCTCAGTCTTTTATACCCAGACGTCGAACGCTGGTTCTTCTGATGTCATCACCTGGAGTGCTGCCAACTCCTCTGCCGAGGCTTTTAGTTGTTTACGTCGCATTGCTTTTAGGCCTTTTCTTCTTCTTTTTCCTCTTAACGGTCTGTGAAATACACCTTAACTACTATATTGTCCATTTATCATGAAAACTATTTCTAATCGTGTAAATGAACAAAGGTTTTCTTCCGAAGCTTGAACATTGAACCATTTACTCCTTCACATCTACTCCTCCGTCCACTCCTCTACATGACCCTAAAACAAGAGAAATGAAATGTAAGAAAGAAAGAAAAGGTAAGTGTTTAACCATTTTAACATTAAAATTATATTTTTTTTGTAAAAATTGCTCACTTTTGAACACCATCAGAAAAGTTAATTTGTTGCAAGGAATAAAGGAAACTTTTTGTGTGTGTTTGTCTCAATGTAACCATTTAATCAGTTCTTTATTATTATTATTATTATTATTGTAAATATGCATTCAAATGGCAAACATAGAATTGCAAAAGTAGACTTATGCCAGTATAGCAAAATATATATAATATAATATAATATATAATTGGCTGAAAGACCTTAGCAACATTGAAATTAATCGCTGATTGGTTGGCGCAGGAGATCAGAGATCTGATGATTAACCTAGCTGTTGAACGTTTGATTTCAAATTGTCTGTAAATGTGACAATTATATTTTTATCATCTACACTCACAATCAGCTGTAAATTTATAATCTACTTTATCTATATAGATAAATACATTTCTATAATGTTCTTAACCGTTATCAATTGCCAAAGTGCATACGTTTGGTAAAAACTGCATGGTTTTGTTGTGTATAGATGATATGTAAATTCTAATTGTTACAGTGGTGAGATGTGTTTTTAAAAAGTGCATGCCAAATTCATGTGTATTTTTTCACAGGTTTAATGAATAATTTCTTTAATGTACTGATGACAGATTTTCACGTGTTCGTGCACATGTTATATGTAATCGTCAGTGGGGTTTTTTTTCCTTTCTTTTTTTTTCTGTTTAGCTTTTAATTACAGAACAGTGTCTGATTTTTATACCTCAACACTTATTTATGTGCGCTGGCGCATGTTTGAGTCTCTGCAATTAATCCCTCTATCTCCTTCTCCCCAAGACCAGCTTTCCATTTCATGACGGCATCTGGAATTAAACAGAAGTCACAGCGGTTACAGTATGTAAGTGCCAGAACTTTGTTAATTTTATCAGTGTGTTTATTCATATGTTCAGATAGACATGTCAAGTGTATAATTTAAATACAATTTAAACACTTATTTCATTAATCATACTACTTTGTCATACTATAAAAATCATACTAATTAAAGTATCTTTACAAAAATTATTCCAATGTCAAAATGTACATTTTTTATTTCAGTAAAAGTAAAGTAAAAAAAAAAGAAAATTTATGAAAAATGTAGAAAGGACTTGTAGAAAGTCTAGATAATCTTTATAGCTTTATTATTTCATTTTCAAATTTGAAGCACATTTGTATCTGTTCATAAACTAATCATTTTGACTCACGTGTGATAACTTTGCGTATTGTTAATTTAATTAGAGCCAGCTTCTTTCGCTTCCCATGCAGGGTGTAGTGGCTCCTTACATTGTTGGTGGCTACTGCCCACATTACCCTCCTTACACACTCTCCTGGATTGGCCCCACCAATAAGGCTGAGGTTATGTCTCTGGAAGAAAACCACATTTGTTAGTATGCAGGTAACCAAAATAAATAGTATATTCATTATGCTGTAAAATGTTATACCAGTTTAATTACAGGAAAAATATTTTGCCATTTGTAAAATTATGGAAAAGGGATACCAAACATTTGTCCTATTATTTACTCACCCTCAAGTTGTTGTAATCTAGTTAGTTAGTGAGTTAGCGATGACATAATTTTCATTTTGTAGTGAACTAACACTTTAAGAGGTAGATGTACAATTTATCTCATAATAGTTTACCTAATCCTAAAAAATGATACTAGTATTGATATAAAATCTGCAAAGAGAAAGTTGGATACTTTTAATTTTTATTCTCTGATTTAAATTGGCACCAACCACTTTCTTTGCTTTACTTTTCATATGCAGACAAGTTTTTTTTTTCTTTCTAAATTCAGGGTCCATAAGGTGTTTCTCAAGGTCCTCCAATTCCTCCTTGCACTGAGCTGTCTTAAGGTCCAAAATATCATCCTCCCTTTGACGACCCTGGTTCCTCCGCAGCAGAAGTAAAATTTCCCTCTGGGAGGCTGCCAGGCTGTCTACTTTCTGCAGCAGCACCTGCAGTGTTTCTGCAATAAAGGGTTTTCTTTAAATAATTGAAAGATTGAAAAGAGGTAACTCATTTTAAATATGAACAGAATAATTTACCAACAACAAAAAAAATAAAATTAACCGAAAGATTAGAGGTAGAGGTCCCGGTAACCATGGGACCTGACAAAATTTATTGCGATGCAGGATTAAATTCCCAAATAAAACACGGCAACAGTCGGTAACTTTGGTGTAATTTGAATGGGAATGGTTGGTCTAACAATATCCTTTTCCCAACGTCCTTTCAGAACAGCATACCTGCGCTTTATTGTCGACCGCAGGAACAGCCTTCACTCAGGACTGTTATGCATGTGCTGCACAGTGCTTTCTGTGTCACACATTTTACATGCGGAGTCAGCATATTATTGAGCGGAATAAGGATGGAGCAAAGTGTGGAAGCGCTGTCCTTGAAGGACGTTCAACATGTTTTATATACATACATAGCCTATAATAATTGACAGATGTTGTATTTATTTATTTACTTTCTGTGACACTTTTCTTACCAATTTAGTATTTTGACAAGATGAATAAAAATAGCTAATAGTGTATTTGTACAACCATTATATATATTGTGGCGGCCTTGTCCATGATTGTCTCTCTGCTGAAAAGGTAACATCACAATTCTGTGTAATGCAGTGTTATGCAGACAAGTTTTTTTTTTCTTAAGTTTTTCTCTTATAGTATTGAAAGTTCTTGAGTTAATTTAATTTAGTTGAAAACATCAAGTTCTTTTGCAAGTTTGAACCCTTTCCAATAGTGACTATATAATGAGATCCATCCTTTCACAGTGATTGACTCATACACAATCTTTGCCAATGAGTGAAAACATTGTTGAGCAAGAAGGCAAAATGAACATTAATCTTGTTTTCTGGAAAGCCTGCATTTTTTGTGGCTTAAGAAGAACATAACTTATTGAATAAATGCGATTTAAAGGGATAGTTCACCAAAAATGAAAATGAACCCATGATTTACTCTTCAGTGTAGACTACAGGAGCACTGAGCAGCATAGAGCGCCCTCTCACGGCTGGATGGTAATGGATGGTAATGTTTTCTCTCTTGGTTCATTTCTCTTGGTTCATGTCAAATTAATTTTGATAAATAAGTCGCACCTGACTATAAGTCGCAGGACCAGCCAAACTATGAAAAAAAGTGTGACTTATAGTCCGGAAAATATGCTACTGCTTTGCACACTCTTGGCATTCTCTTGATGAGCTTCAAGAGGTAGTCACCTGAAATGGTCTTCCAACAGTCTTGAAGGAGTTCCCCGAGAGATTTTTAGCACTTGTTTGCCCTTTTGCCTTCTGTCTGCGGTCCAGCTCACCCCTAAACCATCTTGATTGGGTTCAGGTCCGGTGACTGTGGAGGACAGGTCATCTGGTGCAGCACCCCATCACTCTCCTTCTTGGTACGAGCTACCACACCCTTGGCAGTATAAAACCATCTTGTTCCGTCAAAATCACTGTCGTGAGTCAGGAGTTGGAATTGAAAGTATTGAAAATGACCAGGATAGACTATTATAGCATCTATTTATCATATCAATTATATAGTTATTTAGATCTTCAACTTAGCGTAGATTTATCTGTATTTAGTAGAGTGGTCAGGATGGTACGGAGGTGTGTTGCTGATTGTGACAGCACTGCTGGACTGCATAGTTTTCCAGCAGACTTTAAAATTAGGCGCCAGTGGTTGCCTGCATTTGTCCTGGAAGATCGCGAGTTCCCACCTAGAGCTGGAGTGTGCAAACTGCATTTTGCACAGGATTGCTTCTCCAACGCAGTGGAGGTGGAAATGGGCTTCTCCACACAGCTCGCGCTGAAAAGTGACGCGATGCGGGAGTAAAGACCGCAGTTTGAGCCAGTTGCTCGAATTGATATGAACTGACACCTCGACATCCTCCACTTCAGGTGAAGGTAGGTGAGAAAAGTCCTCTACTTCAAATGATCGCTCTGTTGCAAAGCTACTTGCGTCACTACACTCACTCTCCATTTTAGCGTCTCTGACAGCAGCTGTCAATCAATCCATCACTGCGGGTCTCAGGTTCACGCCCCACGCACTCAGCCCCGCCCTTGGTTCGTCCCCTCTATCTCCGCTGTGATCTGCCCACTTTTCAGCATTTTTCAAATATTGTCAGTGGGTGAAGTCAGGCTCTGACCAGGGGTTTAGTTACCCTTTAAGTTGGAGGCCACACATACTTCAGTCACATCAATTTAAATTCTACCTTCAGGTAAATCTTGTGATGAGGCAACTGAATGGTGACAGGTGGGATGGTGGAAGGATTCTGTGAAGGCTTTAGATATTTTAGTTTACAGTAAATTGCTAGTATTTGCATACAGTTAGGGGTGTGTGATTGTGTTGTCTATGACAATTTCATAATTGTTGGCTCGTTACATGTGAAACACAGAGAGAGTAAAAAAAAGCAGATGTGGCCATTAATATTGCAATTTAAATATGAGAGTCTCAATACTTGTAAAAAGATTGGGAAAATAGTTGCAAATAGACTTTGCTTTTCTTATTTGAAATTTGGCAGTCACTGTGCAATGGTATTGCTTGAAATGCAGTTGTGTTTGGATTGTCATAATTTACATAATAAATATGCAGAGTGAGGGGTCATGAAGAACATTATTAAGAACCGCTTTTTTTTGGATGTATTCCATTTAAGTTTTTTGCATATTTAGGCACTTTTAAATAAGACACAATTAATTTGATGCCATAGTTTTTACTCTGCACAGAATATGAAGAATATCAAAAGTGTACTCGCACAAAACAAACTCTAAATACTGTCTTATCAACAAAATCCCATGGAATTAGAATTGTATATCACACACCCCTAAAAGTGTATGTCTTTTTCATATGATGCTTTATGTGCTGTGGTATTTTTGAAAAGGGAGTATGCAAACGTTGTAGTAATTTAGGAAAATGTATAATTTTTTTTTAGGGCTGCACGATATATTGAATGCGATTATCATGCGCATCTCATCAGTAAAGCCGGTTCTGTGATAAGTAGTAAATCTCCATCACATGCTTTCAGATGGAGCTGCATTTAATACACAGAGGCGATGATCACTGACAGGCTATGCAATATCACATACAAAATCGAATGCAATTCATCTGGGATTATTAACGCGATATTGCATAGCTTGTCAGACATTGTCAGTTTCTGTTTACAATGCATTAAATGGTGCACTGTGATTGGTTGTGCAGATGTATCACATTCTGGAAAAATATTATACCTTTGTTTGGCCTTTTTTTTTTTTTTACAGCTGTTGCCTTGAGGCGAGGAAAGGGTTCATCTGAATGGTAAACACAACATGAATTACTTTAATGCTGGAGCTGAATTACCTAATTTGAAATTTGCAGATGTAACTTGATGCTTTCTCTTTAAGTTAGGCATCCAGGTGTCTCTTCCAAACTCATCTAAAAAAATAAATTAATTAATAAGGAATATTTTATTCACTAATAACGAAAGGTGTAGTTCTCACAAAAACATTCTGTCATAGTTTTCTCACCTTCAAGTTGAACAAACCAGTGTTTCTTTGTTCTGCTGAATGCAAAAGATGATATTTTGAAAAATGTTGGCAACAGTTTATGATCCCCACTGACTCCCACAGTATGTTTTTTTTTTTCATACTTTGAAAGTCAATGAAGTCCAAGAAATGTTTAATTACCAACATTCTCTAAAATATAATATTCTGTGTTCACCAGAACAAAGTAACTCATACAGGTTTAGAACAACTTTTAAGGTAAATGATGACAGACTTTTCATTTTTGGGTGAATTGTCCCTTTCATGTGACATGGTTTTTAATTTTTAGCCATTTTTCTGAGCTTATAATGTTCTCATACCATCGCTGCTGTCTTTGAATCTGGTTGGTTTTCTGGTTGGCCTTTTGATGTTATTGCCAGTGTCGCTTTCTACAGATGAATTAAGTTCAGCATTTTTACTCCACCTTAATGCCCTCTCGAAATCATCTAGGGATGAAATGTTGATGGAATTAGGAGATGTCATCGCAATTTATTTCAGTAATAATCCAAAAATATTCTGCCATATATTGAACTTTACCAGTTTGGGCAAAGATACAGATTTTTCGTCTGCTCCAGGTCTCTTCATCAGGGACGACTTCTTTTTTTGCCCTTTTTGCCTGATTGTTTGTGGGCCAGTAACTATATTGTTGCTGAAATTCGTAAATAAATCAAAAGTTAGTTGTTACCTAATTGGGATAATTTAAACTTTCAAGATAATAATTATGTGGGTTGGACTTGTGGAAGGTTGTACCTCATTAACTTCGAATGTCTAGCATTCTGCTACAATTCCAACCAATGTTTCTTCTAAAAATCCTACAATATAGTACATGCTAAGAAAAGAAAAGTTAATTTAGTGAAAATGTCACCTATCCCACATTTCTTCTATAACATATGTGATCTTGCAGCACAAAACAAGTCTTAAGTAGCATGGGTATATTTGTAGCAAGACAAAAATACATTGAATCATTAGGATATTAAGTAAAGAGCATGTTCCATTAAGACATTTTGTAAATTTCCTACCGTAAATGTTAAAACTTAAAGGGTTAGTTCGCTCAATTTGCAAATTTATGTAATTAATAACTCACCCTCATGTTGTTTCAAACCCGTAAAACCCCGATTTATCTTTGGAACACAGTTTAAGATATTTTAGATTTAGTCCGAGAGCTCTCAGTCCCTCCATTGAAGCTGTGTGTACGGTCTACTGTCCATGTCCAGAAAGATAAGAAAAACATCATCAAAGTAGTCCATGTGACATCAGAGGGTCCGTTGGAATTTTTTGAAGCATCGAAAATACATTTTGGTCCAAAAATAGCAAAAACAACCACTTTATTCAGCATTGTCTTCTCTTCCGTGTCTGTTGTGAGAGAGAGTTCAAAACAAAGCAGTTTGTGATATCCGGTTCACAAAGAATCACTCGATGTAACCGGATCTTCTTGAACCAGTTCACCAAATCAACTTCCTCTGAGTTCAAACAAACCAATATCCCGGAGTAATTCATGTACACAAACGGTACACTGACTGAACAGCTGTGAAGAGAGAACTGAAGATGAACACAGAGCCGAGCCAGATAACAAACAATAGACTGACTCGTTCACGAGTGAAGAACTGTTTCTGTCAGACGCGTCCGATTCGTGAACCGAGGAGCTGATGATACTGCGCATGTGTGATTCAGCGGGAAGCAGACCGACACACAGAGCGTCTGAACTGAACTGATTCTTTTGGTGATTGATTCTGAACTGATTCTGTTCTAATGTTATGAGCGCGGGTAAACCGAAGGCTTGCAGTCATCGCCAATGACGCCATTATGTCGAGCGCAAAAGAAACGGTGAACCGTTTTCTTCAACTGGTTTATTGAATCGAACTATCAGAAAGAACTACTGGTGATCCGAAAACCGATGCAACCGGTTCTTCACTCGTGAACGAGTCAGTCTATTGTTTGTTATCTGGCTCAGCTCGTTTTCATCTTCAGTTCTCTCTTCACAGCAGTTCAGTCAGTGTACTGTTTGAGTAAATGACTTACTTCGGGATATTGGTTTGTTTGAACTCAGAGGGAGTGTCAGCCACATTAAAAAAGTTAACAGCTTAAGTCATTTGTGGATTTATGCGTATTGGAGAAGTGAACCGTTTAAAACAATTCAGTTTGATTTGGTGAACTGGTTCAAAAAGATCCAGTTACATCGAATGATTGGTTCACGAACCGGATATGACAAATTCTAAAATATCTTAAACTGTGTCCGGCAGATAAATGGAGGTCCTACTGGTTTGGAACGACATGAGGGTAAGTTATTAATGACATGATTTTTATTTTTGGGTGAACTATCCCTTTAAGTTCCGATTAATATAATGCATTGCTACTTCATTTGGATAGGGCCTTATGAAATCTGTTTTATTTTTTTCCCAAATTCCATTTTAATTTTTCTTTCCCTCTTTTTAATGATTAAATGAAATTTTATTAATCAAAATGCATGTCTAATTAATTTAAAATCATGAAACATAAATTTTCACATCAATTTATTAAAAGTTTAACAAATATTACATGTGTAGGGCCCTAAAAAATGTTGTATTTTTCATCACCATGTTTTTTTTGTTACCTAATCTGTATTGTAGCATGTCCAATTATTTAAATGCATATGAACAACTTAATTTATTAAATTTTATATTAAAATAGCCTCATGAATTTATATATTTTTTTTCCCCTTAGAAATTCTGTTGTGTATTTACATTTTTCTGGTTATCAAATGGAGGCTTAAAACATTGATTTAATTTATCTTTTAATTATTAATAATTAAGCAATTCCATCTGCATTTTCAATCAACTTTAAAGATGATTTTCCCAATATTTTTTTTTTCACCCTCAGTTGTAATTATTGTATCTCGGACACTCAATGGAAAGCTTATTTATTCAGGTTTCAAATAATGTATAAATCTCAATTTCGAAAATTTTACCCTTATGACTAGTTTTGTGGTTCAGGGTCACATATGTATGTTCATGTGCATTTGTGTATATTCAGTTCATTTGCAAAAATTGATGACTCCATTTATATATATACAGTACAGACCAAAAGTTTGGAAACATTACTATTTTTAATGTTTTTTAATTAAGTTTATTCTGCTCATTTATTTGATCAAAAATACAGAAAAAAATGTAATATTGTGATATATTATTACAATTTAAAATAATTGTCAGGGGGAAATCATTCCAATAGGAGACGGGGATGAAGTTCACCGTTTTTTCTAGTCCATATACATTCAGAAGCGAGGGAAACACTCAAGTCCAATTATAGCATCACTCATCTCCTTAAGTTAGTGTGACAGTCGGGCAAAAATGCCAAACAATCCCGCGAAGTAATGGTGACTCTAATAGTTAACCCCTCCCTCCTTACTCAACTCAACTCAACTCAACTCAACTCAACTCACTCACACACACACACACACACACACACACACACACACACACACTTCCTTTCTCTCTGTCTCTGTCTCACACACACACAAACTAACTTACTGTCTATATGATGATTTCTGACACACATATATTCTGATTGTTATTTCAGAGACAGAAGTTCAGCTGCAGTATTAATTTCATTAAGACTTTTTAACACCTCACTGTCACTGATTCATCATGCAGCTCAAATAATTATGGGTAGAATCCCTCGTCAGTCTCTTCTGATTCATCAACACAGTTTCACTGATGATCCAGGATAATGAACATAAAACCCAGGATAGAGTGGCTGAGTGAATGTGGTGTGGACTGTGTGGATGAGGCTCATTGTGTTTCTAGAGATGCTGTAGAAGGACAGAGTTCCTGCTCTGTGATCCACATACACTCCTGTTGTCCTGACATCATTATCATCATCATCATACACTCCTGTTCTTCTGCTGATGGCCTTTACAGGGAGATCAGTCTCTATGTTATTGTGTCTAAATGAGTAACTGTCAGGAGAGCAGAACAAACTCCAGGACTGGTCATTATATCCAAACACACACTCATAACCTGCTCCCTTCCTGCTGATGCTATTATATGAGACTGATATATACACACCATTATATCCACTCCACTCAATTTCCCAGTAACAGCGTTCAAACACACTCTCTCTACACAAAACGTGAGGATAATTATCAAATCTGTCTGGATGATCAGGATACGGCTGATCCTCAAACACACGTGTCACCTTTCTGTTCCCCTCAGACAGAACCAGTTTAGTGTTTGCTGTATTTGGATCCAGTGTGAGAAAACAGGAATCTGAACACAAGAACAGAGACATTAATAACAATAACTACAGCTGTGTGTGTGTGTGTGTGTGTGTGTGAGAGAGAGAGAGAGAGAGAGAGAGAGAGAGAGAGAGTGAGTGTGTGTGTGTAGACGTACATTTTTTTAGTCCTGCTGTAATCCTGTATTCTCCTCCATGATCCACACTAGAAAAACACACATTCAGTCACATTCAGTCAGGAAACACAAGTTTTAGTTTAGTCATTTAAAATAATTTTTGATAGATTTAAAAAATATTGGGCTACAAATGCTATGCAGTTGCTAAGGTACTTGGGGTGGTTGCTAGACTGTTGATAGGCAGTTGCTAGGGCACACCGGGTGGTTGCTAGGGTCTCACTATGCAATTGGTATTATTATCAAAGTACTTATACTGACAAGAAGTGAAAGCCAACAGAAAGTTTCATCACAACAGCAGCGCTTCTCTTCTCTTCTACACGCTTCTGTCATTCGCTCCACTTACTTCACAACGGCAAATATCAGTTGTTTTTTAAAAAAAAACAAAAAAAACCTTAACACTGAAATACAGCCTGAAGCGAGTTGAGGCTTGGACCCAGAAACAGAGCTTCTTACGTCTAACAACCGAATTATCATCACAATGCTAGCATGTTTTGGAATGATTTAGCATGTTCTAGGCTTGATTGAGTCTCAAGGGATTCTGGGAGTTTAGATTTGATTTTTGTCAGTGTAGGGGGTAAAGATTTACAAAGTAAGGGATTACAGTAACTATATAACTTTTTTGGGTAACGAAATAAAGTGACAGATTACACTAATAATATTGGTATCTACACTACTTTACTAGACTATAGGAACGCGCTTTCCTGCGTTACACATGCTGTGTTTGCCTGTGTGTAAAGTTCTGGGACGGGTTTCCCAATAGCGATTGATCCTAGTGTCGTGAGTCTGAATCCGGTGTTCCTCCTTCTCATCACCAGAGGGCGCCACTTCCCCATCTCCCGGACTCATTCACCTTAACACTACACTGTTGAAGACGGTGAGCGTGCAGGCGGGGCTCTCTATCTCTCTCGCGCTCTCTCGCTCGCACTCTCTCTCTCGCTGACCTGTCAAAACTTTTTTGAGCTGTGCAATTAATCCGCGATTTACATTTGTCAAGGGCCGGGGAGCAGCAACAAAATTTTTTTTTTTTTAAATCAGCAAAACATTGGTCACGTATGGGGGAGAAAAAAAGGAGAGCCCTTTATTTCTCTAACAACCCTGCATTTTTGCCCCATCTCTTCGCCCCAAAGACTGAAAAGACATGAAACCTCGGCATTGCTCCACTGTGTGTATCCTTCGTCCTCCATCACACCTATAATAAGTCATTTGATCTCAGTTGGCGGTGTCCACCTGAGTTGACGTCACTTTTTTAATGACGTACGGCTCGCATTTACTGGGGAATATCCGATTTGTCTGCTTACATGGCACACGCAAATGCACGTATCCGATTCATATCCAATTTATTACCACATCTGAGAACATCGGAATCCATGCGTTTTTTTCCTGCTTACACGTACACCGGTCATATCCGATCTGTGCCACATGAGAGCAAAAAATCGGATTTGGGTCACTTGAACCATGCAGTGTAAATGGGGCCTTAGAGCAGTGGTTCCCAAAGTAGGGGTCGCGACCCCACGGTGGGTCGCGGGACCCCGGCGCAGGGGTCGCGAGATGATTTCGATATAGGCTTTATATATTTTTGTTTCGATTAATTTAACTCTTTCGCATCGCACGTACGATCACACCGGTGTGATCAGTCTAGGCTAGTCCCTGGAGTGTAACTGTTACGACCACACCGGTCAGTGCATGACGTGAAATTCAAATGTGCTCTCGCGAGTTGGCTGGCGCTGAGCCAGAGACAAGTGCGCTCAGAGCTGTCATCACAACTTTTCAGTGTTTTCAACCACATAATGTTTATTTTAGGTTTCAGACATATAAGTACTAGAAAAAACAATACATTTAGAGTTTGTAAAATACACACTGATGTCAAAGGAAGAGGCAATAATAATCTTTTTCATTATAATTAGACACATTTTATTCATATCAGATACACATTGTGTAAGTAACTTTAAAGTTTACTCCATTATTCTCCCAGTTCACCAGCCACTTACTTTTATGTATTTCGGGAGAAGTGGATGAATTCACGTGTTGTAAATCCAACAGATCTGATTCTCTGAACTGCGTCTGCGGCACAAACTAAGATGGCGGCGCCCATCGCGCATACAGTTCAACTAACGCGATCGTTATAAAGGTGTTTAAACAACAAAACACTTCCACTTGCATATATTTGACAATCGGAATATCAGCTATTTCATTCAAAATTTCATTTTATTCATTTTGAATAAAAAAGGAAAAATGACAAAAGCAGGTCATTCATTCAGCTCTGTTGTTGCTGCGGTATGTCACGTGACAAGCAAAGACGCGTCACCATGGAAAGCATAAAGTGACACATCTAGCGGATTAGCATGAGTGTGTGTGTGTGTGTGTGTGTGTGTGTGCGCGCGCACAATTATTCATGGGATGAATCAGAAATGAATCAGAAATGATCATGACTATAACATGAACTCACAATTAAATGTAACATAAAACAAATGATTACTTTTCATTAAAATCTTTATTAATGCCCAAAATGCTTACATTTATGTGTCTATTTGTTCTCAGTAGCAGCCATGTTGCCAAGATAATTCCCCTCCAACCAAAAGAGAATCGAGACACCCCTACCCCTTCACATGAATGCGCAAAAAAGAGGGGTAGGGGAAAGGGGAAGGGCTAAGGGATAGAATTGGGATTGGGCCTTAATGCGTTGTCTTTCCTTCTGGATCATCAATGAATAATGTTTTTACCTTTTATAATAGTTGTGTATGAGGCATTCATTTTTCCTCAGAGTGAAAAAGGGATCTCAAAATCACGTCTGTTGGACAGGGGCAGAATATCCTAAAGTTGCTGGAAAACCAAAGAATTTGTGAGACATGGAGGATTTTTCTGAAGAACAGTAGACCAGCTGTGTTTCCCAAAACACTGTAAGCATAAGAAGATTGTAGAACCTGCAGCCCAGGACAAACAAGGGACTCGTGAAAAACTATCACAACACATAAAAACAGCTGTGAGTCATCCAGTGTATGTAAACTTTTAATTTTTTTTATAAATTAGTAATTTTCATTTATAAATTCAAGTTTCATTTTTATTAATTCATTATATGTAAATATATGTTATGTAAAATTGCTAATTGCATGATATTTTTATTTAGTGTTGTCCTGAATGTTTATGATTCCTCTTATTTTGATAAAATTATCACTAGGGCAGAGATGGGCGAACTCGGTCTTGGAGAGCCACTCTCCTGCAGTTTCACTCCAACCCTAATTAAACATACCTGAACTAGCTAATCAAGAGCAGTGATCAGGGCTTGACATCAACTTTTTTGCTCACTAGCCAGAGTGGCTAGTGGTTTTCCAAAGTTAGTAGCCACACAACATTTTTACTAGCCACATTTTTGTAATTGTGAAATGACCAGATAAAAGTTGACTATGGTGTGCTAATATTTACTTGAACTAGATTTACAACCCTTTTAAACGTAAAACCACTGTACACACCCAAATCAAGACTACATAAATGTAAACAATACAGGTCATCATCATTAGCTCTGATAAGGTTGTGTGTAAAGCTCCTTTTTTAAGCTCATTTTTTAAATAAAACCATGCATTAAGATAATGACATAAAGTAGCTTCTTATTGCATAATAAAAGTGGTGCATGGATATAGAAGATTAGTAAAAAAAGATAAAAAACTAAACTGAAAAAAAAAAAAACTTTAGCATTAGAAACACTGTCTGTTTAAATATTAGTTCAATCAGGACCACTTCCGTCAAGTATATTTATGACAATTATAATTGCATACAGTTAGTGTTGGCGGTATGGTTGTGTTCTGGGCAACACTCCACACGCCTGTCCATGCAGCCATGCTTGGACAGAGTGGGGAGAGCAGCAAGACAAACCCCCCTGGGGTACAGAACAGAACCATTAGAAGTATATATATAATTACAATTCACACCTAAGTTGTAAACAAAATGTGAGAGACTGCTTCCAATGAAGAGACTGTAAAGAAAAAAACAAAGTTAGATCTGATTACTGGTTCAGTTGGTGGAGCTGGGGTTGGAGGAGGGATTTAATTGCATGCCATGGTACGGACAAAGTTGCTTTTATCTTCATCAAAATTTGAGGGGAACATTCCTCTCATCATAAAGAACACATTTCAGTATGTGTCATTTTTGTGCTCATGCCCTAATAATGAATACTGATTAGGCTAGGGTTGCCACCCGTCCCTTAAAATACGGAATCGTCCTGTATTTGAGAATAAAATAGCGCATCCCGTTTTGAATCAGTACTGGACTGGGTTTGTCCTGTATTCTCAGAGTTGTCTTCAATGCAACATCTCATGCAGATTATCCCACCGGCATTCTGTGAAGACTCATCCTGTTCTTCCCCTGATTGGGTAATACTCGCTGCCATCGTTGGATTGATTGGTTTGTTTCAGGTTCACGGCCAGAGTCAGAAGAGGGCAGGTCTCTTGGCAGAGAGTCGATTTGAAAGAAAGGCGGAGGCTGCTACCCCCCCACCCCCACCCCCCGGCGTCAGGCGCTGAAACTAGAGCGGATGCAAAAGTACTGACGATAGTGGGAGGAATCAAATGCTTGGCTGAAAAGTGTCAGCGGAAATGAGTATCAAGCACAATTTGTCGGTGAGTGTTTTCTGCTGCCCACGGTGGCTTGTCAGATGTGCGACAGCATGCTACGGGAGAACAACATTCATACACTTACAATAAGGTTTATTTATTAAACATTAGTGTGTTAACTAAAATGAACTAAGTAATACATTTGTTACAGTATTTATTAATCTTTGTTAATGTTAGTTAATAGAAATGTGACCCGTCACGGAAACCAGTGACACAAGTCGGCAGCACAACTTTCAAGCAAAATGAGAAAGAAGCATTTTTTTTCAAAATTGGTGATTTTCGTTTTTTTGCAGAATCTGTTAGTTGAGATCACGAAAAAGCCTCTCCGTGTTTGAGATAGCAGTATTGGTATATTTAAAGTGTACATTTTGAGGTTGAAATCAGGTTGTTTGTCGGAGATTCTAGCACGCAGTAGGGGGGTTTCATTGTCTGTCTGTATTTCCATACTGGATAAGCTGGCTTTTGTTTCTTTTGTTATTGCCCCCGGGGAAACGTGGCTACTTAGTATGCAGCGCTCTGGCCGGCTGTAGCTGATATAAAAATTCAATGAAGATGTACGCCGCAAAGATGAATGCAGACGAGCTGAACCGTGGCCATTAATTTTTTCGATGCATCGATTAATCTAACGATTATTTTTCCCAGACCGATTCGATTTCGATTATCTCCCCAATAATTGACTACTAACAATTTATACATGTTGATTTTAAATAAAAGACTGACTAAGAATGCATTACTTTGCACTTGTATAGAGATAGCATTCAATAAAACCTTGAAGCCTTGAAAACACATAGTTTACTGAAACAAGCTTACTGAACACATAGGGCCTAGTTTACTGAAAAAAAGTTCTTCTTTCAGATGAAAATAACAACAACTTGATGTCTAGCATTCAATAAAAAAGGTCACCCAAAATACTTGTTTAGAGCAATTGAAAGAATACAGTAACCAATGTAAACTTGAGGGCTTTAAGCTAATACAGAGAGTTCTTTTCCAAAAAAATAAATAAATAAAAATTAACAGTGGGAGCCAGCAGCCTGTCATGGAGAAAAAAAATCTCCGAATGCTCCACGTGAAACTTTGGCGTTCCGCCCTTTTTCTATCGTGTCTAATGATTTTGGTTAATATGCACGAGGGAGAGAGAGAGAGAGAGCGAGAGAGAGAGCAAGACAGCGCTTGTGTAGTTTGAAGACTGTGAGTGCGCGTGAAACTTTGGTGTTTCACCCTTTTTCTATCGTGTTTAATGATTTTGATTAATATGCACAAGGGAGAGAGAGAGCAAGAAGCGCTTGTGTTGTTTGAAGACTGAGTGCGCGAGCGCGTGTGAAACTTTGGTGTGTCGCCCTTTTTATATCGTGTTTAATGATTTTGATTAATATGCACAAGGGAGAGAGAGAGCAAGAAGCGCTCGTGTTGTTTGAAGACTGTGAGTGTGCACGCGCAGCCGGGGCTCTCTCTCTTACGCTCTCTGACGCAGCAGTCACCAATCAAATAAGGCTTTGACAGCCGCCAAAAAAAAAATCAATGCAGAAAAACCCCTGGATTGGTTATATAACGTTGGACAGAATGTTGATCCGGCCATTGCGTATATTCAGCGCACATAAGGAAAATGTTTTGCAAACGTATTTTAGAGAAATAAAAACAGGTTGACGAATCGATGCGCATATTTTGCATCGACGTATTTTTTGCGTCGACGTCATCGATGACCCCGACGTGTTGTCCCAGCCCTACATTGGAGGCATCGAGATATGCGAAAATACTTTTGCTTCTTATGGGGTGAGTTTCCATAAACATCAAAGTTTGTCGTTTTGTGTTCATTCTAAGAACACGTACACGTTATCTCATGTTTAGTCCATGTTTATACCTTCCCATATCTACCTATTGATTAGCTAGCTCATCGGTTATCACAGAATCCTGTTAAAAAAGTCCTAATGCTACACAATGAAATCAATTCATCAAGTTTTATGTAGGAAACCAGCAAATAACAAATAAAATTTGCATCAATATGTACTTTTTGTTTACATAAACATTAAAATAATAACATAAAAAATTATGGCCACATTTTAAAGATTAAATATTTTTTATAAAAAGATAAAACTCACATATTTCAGCCTCTAAATCATTTTTATAAAAGTCAAAAAAGATAAATTACTGACATTTACAATGCACATTCTCCTTTATTATTAATAGTATGTGGTCTGATTTTTCCCGTTGTGTCTGTCGTTGCTATGCAGGGGGTATGGCTTATCTAAATGAGATGTAAATGAGCCCCATTGTCACTCGCAGCAGTGAGAACTGCACAATCTTTAAAGGCTATGTTCTGCTTTTTGAGCTGTTTAAGTGCCTACCTTCAAATGGCCACAACTTCTCCAAATATTATCAAATTTCCATTTGTTACACATCGTTGGAAAGCTTGAAGACTACACTTTCAGAATCTGTGAATAACTCAAAATGCCCCAGAACCGACTTGTGTCCCTACTTTCCGTGATTGGTCACAAATGTTCTCATTTTAGTATTCCCTTCCACTAGATGGCAGACATGTAGTACTTTCGATTCTAGACCAACATTACATCATGTTTCTGTTCAAAATGCGCGCTTCTCGCGGTACATCTTTGCAGCGCATTGGTGCCACCGTGCAAGGCGAGAGTGTTCACGAAGCACAAACAAGTGATCATTTCGACACTTTGCTCAATGGGAATGCGTGTGGCAGAGGTGAACGTGATCATAGTGTCCATAGGAGAGCTGTTGCTGATCGCGCACGCTGTAATGCGCGGCCAGCAGACAGTACTGGTGCAGTACTGTATCACATAGATACCTGATTGGGCAGATAGTTGGTCAACTGATTAAAAAAATAGGCACATGTAATTTACTATGGCACAGTAATATAGTAATAATGTACTACTTTTCCCGTCTTTTTTTTTCCTGATCATTTGGAATGAGAATAAAAAGACCAAAAAAACAACAAGAACAATCAAATATAAAAAAAAAAAAACTTGCAAATAAGTTCAAACATCCATTCAATATCTATTATTTCCTCATTATTACTGATGAACTGATCAAAAAGTAGGCTACTGTTCACATGTGTTTTACTACTATATAGTGTAGTAATATAGTAATAATTTAGTACTTCCTCCTGTTGTATTGTTGGCTTCCTCTTTTCTGATAATTTGGAATGAGAATAAAAAAGACACACACATACAAAAACATGCAAATATGTTCAAACATCAATTCAATATCTAATATTTCCTGAATATTATGAAATTCGAGATGGCCGCCCCTGCTGACGTCATAATATGCAAATAAGATGAGTATATTTACACCCCACACAAACTTTCGATCATGCCAAACATTTTTCTAATTGACAGTAGATCTCTATCTTTAAGCCCTTTTAATCCACAAGCTTTTGAAATCTTGATGTCAAAATACAAAACATTTTCCCAAAAACCCTGCCGCCTTAAGAGTTAACTAATTTAAATGATTGCATTATTCAATAGGCTACTATAGAATTAACAATAGACTATATAAAATAGATTAATTTACCAATAATCTGTAAAATCTGTTTTCACGCCACCTTATACAATTACTAAAGATCATTAGCAATTAATATTATTATGAAAACATGTTTTACCACCACTGGCACGTCATCGGACCTGTGGTCATTGTTGCCCCGAGGGGTGCTGTGGTCACCCCCCCAAAGGCGTCCCTTATTTTTCGTATTGAAGGTGGCAACCCTAGAAGGTGCTTAATTGTTTATATCATGATATTTTGGTGTATTAAACAGCAAAAAAAAAAAAAAAACTTTATATCCTAACCTGTAAAAGGTGATAATGGCATGTAATGTGCTGCACTTTCCTCAGATGCGGACAAGACACAGATCTCATTCGTCCGCCAAAAAACTTTTAACTAAAAACGTTAACTCCATTTGAGGTTGTTTTTCATATAGCCTGATGTTAATTACAAGTGTCTGATACAACACCAACACTGATGATGCAGTGTTGTTTTATTATTGATTTGTTACCCCTTTTCTTTCTTTTCCCCACTGTATTTTAGTAGAGTGTGCCATGAAACTGTTTTAGTTGTCAACACCCATCAGACATCATATTGTTTGAATTTTGTGGCTTAATCTCAACAAACTACAAAAAATAACTCTTAAATAATACTCGCGAGTCAGCTTTATACACACAAGCTTTGGATGTGACTGTGAGGACACATAATACAGCCTTTGGAGCATGTGAGTACCAAATGGCTTAAAATTCTTAAAAAGGTGTGCAAATTATTATACATTTTTGTGACAATGCAACAATGACCTGATTAGACAAATGACAGTTCTGTCAGCTGTCCTTAAAATGCGAGTGAGCAGGTCACTGATGTGCTGATGAGAAGCGGGCTCTGAGAGAGTTATGTTGAATAAATGCTGAAATTTCCCTAATTCTAAACTTGAAATCTGCGAGATTTATTAAAACCATGCGACACGTAGCCCCCCTCAGAAAAATTTTTAGGCCTGGAAATTGTAAAATCGTATGGCATTTCCATGTTATTCATGACCTCACAGACCCTTTTAAAGCAACTGATGCACGCTCTTAATCACTTAAACTGGTCCACCAATGTGGTTGCGCGAGTGCTCCACTACCTCTCCCTTCTGTAATCGCGTGCCGGATCCGTTGCCTCGCTTTGTTCCGGGACCTCGCAATGTACAAATTGCCTATAACCAATATGACGAGTCCTATCTAAATAACCTGCTCAGCAAGTTTGAAACCCGCATAAGACAATGTCCATATGAAAGAGCAAGAGATTCACACCTTTATCTCGACCCCCACAAGCCATACATAACTACTTCTAAAAACCCAACCCCCTCCAGCTGAACTGAACTCGGACTGTTTTTTTGGCTTAGAGGATTGGTGTGTTGTCATGTTACTGGGTAGAACATGTCTGCACTCAGCAGCCCTACTCTTTGTATTCATTATTTTCTTGCAGTCCATATTATAATTTTAATTAATGATTATTTTATGAAAATCATTGTTATTGTTATTCGTTATCGTCGATGTTTGCGGAAGGCTTTAAAACCAAGCAGAATCCTCTGCAGCTGCTCCCACCTCACAGCGGACAGGACTCCACTAACAGACCCAACATTTAGCAAGGCAGGAAAACATTCAGTCTGCCTGAAGGAAGACATATTTCATTGTAAGTTAATGCTGTTAAATACAGTTAGAGAGAGAGAGAAACCTAGTCTAGGACTATTCTTAAATGTGGAGCTCATAGGGTTGCCACCCGTCCCTTAAAATACGGAATCGTCCCATGTTTGAGAATAAAATAGCGCATCCCATTTGTCCCTTATTCTCGGAGTTGCACATGATTGGGTAATACTCGCTGCCATTGTTGGATTGATGTGACAGATCTGACTCTGATTTCCCGTGAACCTGAAACAAACCAATCAATCCAACAATGGCAGCGAGTATTACCCAATCAGGTGCAACTCCGAGAATACACAGAAGCACAGAAGGCCACCACATCCGTGCGGTCGAGATAGAAGCCCACCAAGGCGGCGCAGAAGACCACCACATCCGTGCGGTGCAAACAGAAGCCCACCAGGGCGGCACAGAAGGCCACCACATCCGTGCGGTCGAGACAGAATCCAAATGGGCGGTCTAGAAGACCACCATAGTGGGATCGATGACACAGGAGAGCCATTCTGGTTAGGCAAGCTGAAACAGAGAACATAAGTTAAGGGTGGCCTCCGTGGCCACGGCAGGATCAGTCGAGCGCTCAGAGAGTTTGGCTGAGATGTGACGAGGCTCTGGTAGTTCCGCAGAGATGTGGAGAGACTCTGGTAATTCCGTGGTGTTTAGACTGGATTCGGGAAGATCATTGGTGACTTGACTCTGCTCATGAAGATCATTGGTGACTTGACTCTGCTCGTGAAGATCATTGGTGACCTGACTCTGCTCGTGAAGATCAATGGTGACTTGCCTTTGCCCATGAAGATAGTCTGTGACTTGACTTTGCCCATGAAGATCACCGGTGACTTGACCTGACTCTGGAGTGTCAACGGTGGCTTGGCCTGACTCTGGAGTGTCAACGGTGGCTTGACCTGACTCTGGAGGGTCAACGGTGACTTGACATGACTCTGGAGGGTCAACGGTGACTTGACCTGACTCTGGAGGGTCAACGGGAACCTGACTCGACTCTGGAGGGTCAACGGGAACCTGACTCGACTCTGGAGGGTCAACGGGAACCTGACATGACTCTGAAGGGTCAACGGGAACCTGACATGACTCTGGAGGGTCAACGGGAACCTGACTCGACTCTGGAGGGTCAACGGGATCCTGACTCGACTCGAGGGTCAACGGGAACCTGATTCGACTCTGGAGGGTTAACTGTGGCTGTCATCTTGGGCAGTGGCGCTGGGCCAGTGGCCATCTTGGGCAGTGGCGCTGGGCTGACGGCCATCTTGGACAGTGGTGCTGGGCTGGCGGCCATCTTGCCCCTCGGGGCCACGATGACCACAGGTCCGATGACGTGCCAGTGGTGGTAAATCACAAATTAAAACATGTTTTCATAAAAATATTAATTGCTTATGAACTTTAGCAATTGTATAAGGTGGTGTGAACACAGATTTCGAATAAAATATTTGTCATTGTTTGCAGACAGTAACAACATCTTTCAAATCGACTCTCTGCCAAGAGACCCACCCTCCTCTGACTCTGATTTCCCGTGAACCTGAAACAAACCAATCAATCCAACAATGGCAGCGAGTATTACCCAATCAGGTGCAACTCCGAGAATGCACAGAAGGCCACCACATCCGTGCGGTCGAGATAGAAGCCCACCAAGGCGGCGCAGAAGACCACCACATCCGTGCGGTCCAAACAGAAGCCCACCAGGGCGGCACAGAAGGCCACCACATCCGTGCGGTCGAGACAGAATCCAAATGGGCGGTCTAGAAGACCACCATAGTGGGATCGATGACACAGGAGAGCCATTCTGGTTAGGCAAGCTGAAACAGAGAACATAAGTTAAGGGTGGCCTCCGTGGCCACGACAGGATCAGTCGAGCGCTCAGAGAGTTTGGCTGAGATGTGGCTTCTGTCTCAACCGCACAGAGGTGGTGGTCTTCTGCGCCACACTGGTGGGCTTCTGTCTCGACCACGTGGCTCCAATTCCACCTGGCTCCTCTCTGGATTCCTGACCTGTCGGTTCGGCCCTGGGCCACGAAACGTTATGTCCTTTCCTGGATTTGTGTTTTGTTGTCGTTTTGTTTTTTTGCTCTTCTTCTCTCTGTTTCCCTCTATGGACCTGGCCCTCGATTTTACCTGGCTCTCCATCCCTCCCCCTGGTCCTCCGCTGCTCCACCTCCCTCTTGGACTCTGTGTTCCTTGGTCTCTTCTTGTGTTCGGGTGGAGCATCTGGTAGCTGCTCCGTGGAGGAGGGGGTAATGTCACACTGTCTGGTCTCTGTTTCCCTGAGTCTCCACTAGTGGTCTCACTTCCCCATAGGCACCTCATCGTAGGCACTACAATTCCCACAAAGCCTTGTCCTTTCATCACAGTGATTGCAATCCTGTTAATTGCACAGTTTGTCTTCATGGAGTCCTTTCATTCAGTCACCCTGTTTCCTCGCCTTCCGAGTTTTCTTTTCCCTTTCCTGTTCCTTCTCTGTTTGTTTATTTTTGGATGGATTTATGGTTTTGACCCCTGCTTGCTGGATGTTGATTTGGATTACCCATTAAAACCCACACTGCAATTGGATATCTCATCTTCAGTGTTTCCCTGGGTCTCCGGTCGTGACAACATGTTAAATAGCCTAAATGAACTTGTGTTAACAATAAAATTAGAACTAACAATATAATTCAATTTTACTTTTTAAATGAACAATTCCTGTATAAAATGGGGGCAGCAACCTTTATATCAAACATTTTTAAATCATCCACAGCTGAGCAACGCGAGAGACCAATCTGCTCCACAGCGTGTGAACTGAATGTGATGCACATTTCAGATGCAATGAAAAAAAAACCCCGGATAGCCTAGATCAGGCTCAGACTGTATATAATAATTATAATTACTGTTAACCCAAAGTACCAAATTTGAACCGATTAATCGCCTATTTTCATTAAATGCATGTTTTTTTAGACACCGTAAAAAATAAATTACATTTGTGAAATGAAAAAATATATAAGTCATATATAAATTGAGTATTAACGGATTAATCACTTAATTTCGTTTGCTGCAGTTTTTTTTTAATTATTATTTAAACACGCCAAAAAATAAATTAAGTTTGTGAGAGGAAAAAAAATATATAAGTCATGTATAGGTTGCATTTTATTACATTTAGAAATAATAACGGCTGGCGTAATAATCCCATAGACTAATGTACAGGATATTATTCGTTCCCTTCACTTGACAACAAATACTTTAAATTTAACAAATTTATCAGAACAAAACAAGAATTAAAAATATATAATTCTAATTGATAAATATAATTACAGTATATAATAATATTGTCAGGATATACTCAGGAGACAGATATGTTTCTTTATTGATATGTTCAAGTGCTCAGTGAACGCTTCGTCTTCAAGTGCGGGCAGTATGGTAAACACATTGGACAGGATAATAAACAGGTAAGCTTGCTTGATTCAGGAGTGTCAAAACCACAGTCCCAGATCGCTCACTTATATTCTCTTCCTTCTCAGATGCCGAAGACAGTAACAGCTCGGGATAATCACACGAGACTACAACAACCATCGAATCACAGGTAGCTGTGATCCGAGGTCCTGGGCAGCAGAACAAGGACACAGGTTAGTGTAACACAAAGGTAAGTACACGTTACGTCTGGATAGCAGGAACTCAGGAGGCAAGTGCGAGGAGACTGTTCCTGTTGGAGGCTTGACAGAGAACTGAGGTTCTGGTGAGTGTTTTTATAGTGCCTTTGATAGGATCCTTGATACGGGGCAGGTGTGACTGGTTATTACTCAGGGGACTGTGAGTGTTGATGATTGGTTGAGACCAGGCTTGCCAGATCCCTGACAAATATAGGCTTTAATAATAATAATAATAATAATAATAATAATAATAATTTAAAGTTAAAGGGCTAGTTCACCCAGATAGCAAATTTATGTTATTAATAACGTACCATCATGTTGTTTTAAACCTGTAAAACCTCTGTTTATTTTTGGAACACAGTTTAAGATATTTTAGATTTAGTCCGAGAGCTCTCAATCCCTCCATTAAAGCAGTGTGTACGGTATACTGTTATGTTACAATGTTATATCAAAATGTTATTGTTGTTTTACTTCCTTCTTTTATCTCATTTTACAATTACATTCATTTCGCAATCCGTCCCTTTGCGCCACCTGGCGGTAGTTTCGCGAATGATTTTAACACGCGACTGAATTACAGTTACCACCGCGGCACTGCCCTGGCAGTATGCGCGGCGGTAAGCGACAGAAAGGCTGGCCACGTACTGTACCTAGTCATAATGTGGGAGTAAACAAAAGAACATCTGACAGCTTAAGTGTGTATACGGTCGAGTTGTATGCAACATACATTACTAGCATTAGAATGGACTGAACAATCCGGATGGGACAACATTCTAATATGTAGTGATTCTGTTTCTGCCCTCATGAGAATAAAGTCTGGTGTGACTAGCAACCATCAGGAACTACTTTATGAGATTTTATTTACAAACTCAAGAATAAAAAGGCATGGGAAAAACATTACATATTTATGGGTACCAGCACATGTGGGCATACAGGGAAACGAGAGAGTAGACAGACTGGCAAAGAGGCAACAAAAAAAAGAAAATATTGATGTCAAAATTAAATTATCAAAATCAGAAGGGAAGAGTTTAGTGTGAAAAAAGATAATGGAAAAATGGCAGCAGCAGTGGGATAATGAAATTAAAGGGAGACATCTGTACATGATACAAAATATGATAGGTATGGAAAGTAAGAAAGGGGTGAATAGGAAGGAACAAGTCATAATAAACAGACTGAAGATTGGACATTGCAAGTTAAACAAAACTCTTCATATTATAGGAAAAAACCCAACAGGATTATGTGATGAATGTCAGGAGGACACAATTATTCACATCTTTATATCATATAAGAAATATATACTATAAAGGCAAGAGTTCAAGAATCAGCTACGGGAAATAGGTATATTAGAATATAGTGTTAAAAATATACTAACAAATGGAAATAATGACCAAGGACGGAGATATTTGTTTAATTTTATAAGGAGAACTGGACTGGAAAGAAGAGTTTAAATAAAAAATTGAGTAAGCTAGAGTGAGACAACAGATGGCAGTAATGCAACACTATGGATGCCAACTGCCGTAAAAATCCAATGAAGAAGACTCGTCAATGTTTCAAATTTACGATCTACTTCAACTTTGGACTTTCTTCTAAATTGCTCCCTACTCTACTCTGGATTACTGCTGTGGATCATCTTGGACTTTAACCTTTTAACATCCTAAACATCTACAATACTGTGATGAACCCAGGACATTTGTGGTTATTCAGAATTTTAAGGTTGAATAGACATTAAAAGGTTATGCCTCTAGATATGGACCGACTTATTACACAATAACGTTATATGGTTTAGACATGTATGGTATTTGATGTTGTAGTTGTGTCCTCTTTAAAGAAATATATTATGCTATTCAACGGTGATTGATCCCCCTTCATTTTCTTTATGTGACAATTTTTGTTGACTGTTACAAGCTTGTAATGTGTAACTTTATGCATTCTAAATGAAATAGATGTACATGTAACAGAGAAATAGTAAGCGTCCGATTTGTAGACAGGTCAGAAAATGCTCTAAAACTACAATCTCGATTTAAATACTCTTGACTTTTATTTGATTCTCGATTTTCCAGTGAACACTCGCCGCTTGTTTGACTAAAATCTGAGAATAGTCTTCATCTAAAAATAAACCATAAAAAAAAGAATAGTCAGCTAGTGGGGCAGGGAATCAAATCGACATTCAAACTTTTACAATAGTTTAGAAGAGAGTATTTCCGCTATCTCAGCTATTTGTTATACTGATAAATATTTCTGTTGTGAAAACATATTTCCACTGTATAAACGAATATGCCTATAACCTTTTCAAAGGGGCGTGTATTATAATGTTATGGTTTTTAATTATGATCGCATTACAACAAGTCAACATTGCCCCTCTACCAAATCTGTTAAAGTGGACGAAACAGAATAAATTATGATTATAATTATGACCTATGGCAAGTACATGCAGTCATAGGCTT
The DNA here is from genome assembly GCF_023724105.1 of Carassius gibelio. Taxonomy (NCBI): domain Eukaryota; kingdom Metazoa; phylum Chordata; class Actinopteri; order Cypriniformes; family Cyprinidae; genus Carassius; species Carassius gibelio. The sequence continues at coordinate 5,543,318 of NC_068374.1, read as the reverse complement.
TAATGTTGAGTTGGCTTTTTGAAAGAAATGAGTACAACAAATAATATGCAAACATCAACATCAGCTGACCCTCTGGTGTCACATGAACTACTTTGATGATGTTTTTCTTACCTTTCTGGACATGGACAGTAGACCGTACACACAGCTTCAATGGAGGGACTGAGAGCTCTCGGACTAAATCTAAAATATCTTAAACTGTGTTCCAAAGATAAACGGAGGTCTTACGGGTTAGGAACAACATGAGGGTGAGTTATTAAATTAAAATTAAATTAAATGTATGCATTTAGCAGATGCTTTTATCCAACTTGACTTGCAGTGCAATCAGGCATTCAATTTTTACCTATCTTGTGTTCCCGGGGAATCGAACCCCAAAGTGGGCAAATTTAGTCCCAAAGAGTATTGAAACAGTACACTTACAAGTACTGCTAGAACACTGATATATGTATACTTGCTACATAAAGTATACTTAAAAATGTTCTTGATCTTTAGGTAAATATACTTGGTAATATAAACTTTCATAAGGGATCCTTACAGGAGACAAACTGTTCAGCAATCTTTTTTCTGTTTACACTGTCCAGCTTGTCTTTATGTACATTGCACACAGCAACACTGTTGAGGTGGTTTTGGGTCATGGTGCTGCGAAGCAGAAGTATTCAGCTAATCATCAAACAATGCTCAAAATATAAAAATCAATTGCAATGGTGATAAACCCATAAATACACTTAACAGAAGCTTAACAATGGCAATTTGTCTCCCCTCCTCATCAATTCCCTGCCTTCTTCATCACAGGTATGTTATACATGGCATGCCACATAATGTTACATAATCGAATTTAGCTGCTGAACAATATTCCAATAATAACAATTAGCATTGGACAAAAAAAAGCGAAATATAATACCGAAAACACTTGACATGTCAACAAAACAAGAACAGAACATCTTCCCAAACACAAATCAAGCTATTAAATTAAAATTAAATTAAATGTATGCATTTAGCAGATGCTTTTATCCAACGTGACTTGTGTCAACTATCTTGTGTTCCCGGGGAATCGAACCCCAACCTTGATAGTGCAGTGCTCTACGAATTGAGCTACAGGAACACTAATACATTTTATAAATAACATAATTATGATTTTTCGATGAACTAACCCTTTTAAATGTTTATTTTATACATAGTGTTATATATAATTATCTTCTTTCAAAGAATAGTGTGTTTTATAAGATCAAGAACCTTAAATGTTGAATATATGTTTAAATGTATGATTTTGCTTCAGTAACATGTTACTATGATGTCAAATATATTTTATTATTTAAAACAGAGATAAGCCTCTCTATAATACGAAATGTTTATGTACGTGTGTGCTTGTTCATAATGACTTACAAGGACACAAATTTGTATAATGACATGGCTATTACACTGATATAATAACGTAAATTTGTTCAATGTTTATGCTTAGTTAAAAACTATTAAACTGTTTTATAAGTTCAGTTAACTTAATAAATAAATGTTGGAAATGATTTGCACAAGTAACATGCTGTCATATTCTTTAAAATGGGGATAAGTCTCTTTTAGCCTATAATGTTTACGTGTGTCTGTACTAGTTTATATGATTTATCAGTGCAACATTTTGTATAATGACACACAAGTTTATCACTGATATAACAAAGGTAAATGTAGTTCATGAAATTTCCTAATTCAAATTACTTAACAATATTTTATTAAAAATTTTATATACAGAATTTGTGTGATGGATAGGTGTGCAGTTTGTATAGTAAAATAATCATTATGTCTATGTAATGTCATAATGGAATGTAGTAATACTCCAAATGTTTGTCACCATGCGTATCTAAATTAGAAATTATAAAGCATGATGATTCTGAAAATTAGAAAGTTTACTGTGATGAGTAGCTTTAGGGGATGGTAGTATATAAAATTCCGTAATATAATAAATAAAAATATAAATATAATGTAGAAACTGCTTTGCAACAATTTCAATTGAATTGAATTATGTTAGTGAAAAGCCTCCATAAAACATTTGACATGTGGGGGGATAACCCTTAACATTTGGCCTGTTAATATATATATATACCTGAATTCTGATTTACCACACCTGGCACTCCCAATCAAGACAGCACCATAAATATCAGACACTCTCACTCAGCCACCGTCCGGTCTCGTCTCTACTGGCATACTCTAATGCTTGCGACTTCTCCTGACCCATATCTATTTCTGTTTACTCAGAACCGCTTGACCTTCATCTTCCTCGAGGAATCCACCATTGGCAAACCATCCATTGTGTGCACTGGACTCATATCCGTGATCGACTACCATTCATCTCACCTTCACTCTACTTTAAACATCACTTCAATAAACTTGTCATCTGTATTATATATATATAATTAATTTTTTTTCATACTGGTAAAATGTACAATGTTTTTATATTTTTGGTGATGACAAAAACTAGCATAAATGTTTTGATTGGTTTTATATCATGTGAGATCACATAATTTGATTTATTTATTTTAACTTAAATTAAGCAAATAAGACTCAGGGGGAACAATTGAATGCACATGCGTACATGAATGATACAGGGAGGATAAGAGCGGGAGGAAAGAGCTTTTCCGACTTAAACATTTCATTTGTGATGCTTGCACAAGGAAGACATTCTCCTGGAAAATGTAAGGTTAATTTATTTATTATCACTAATTTATTAAATCATGTTACCTATTTTATTTAAATTATTTTATACATTAGATTATAAATGTGAGAACACACATACTGCAATCTGATATAACTATTTATTAATTATTGACCTTAAAACCAATTTCTTTCTCACATCTCCCATGTGAGAGAAAAAGCAAAAACCGCTGCCTTGGAATGCAACCGGACACTGGATGGGGAAAGCCCCCGGATGTTGGAACAGACCATTCAAATCTACAAAAACATTCCTCAGAAGGTCATTTGTCTTCTGTCACCGCTCAGAAACCCCCCTGAGCTCAAAGATCGACATCAGAATTTAGCATATGCTGGTTTTCACATCTGAATAGGTCAACAGGGTCAACACAACGTGGGTGGTCGCCATTTGGGTGGCCTTCGTCGGGGTCACAAAGGTCTAACTCTTCAATCTTTTTGACACAAGGTGCATCATATTAACTACTAATACCAACAGATAAAAAATCAGTAAGTGACTGAAATCTTATAATTGGCCATGTTTGAACCTTCCAACCGTACAATAATCCAAACACAAACCTCAAAAATGGGTCACTGAGCCATTCAAGTCCTCTGACCTGAATCCTATAGAAAATGATTGGAGTGAACTGAAGAGAAGCACCAACATGGAGCTGGGAATCTAAAGTGTCTTGGAGTGATTCTGGAGGAAGGAATGGTATCTGATCTCTTGTCTGGTGTTCTCTAACCTCATCAGACATTATAGGAGAACATTTTGACCTGTTAAACTGGGAAATAAAGGTTTTAAAAAGTATTGAATAAAAGGGTGCCGTTAATTGTGGCCAATGAGTATGTGAGAAAAACATATTTCATAATGAAACCCCCCCCCCCCCCCCCCCCATTTAAAATTCTAATTGTCTAATGAAAGGATACATTTTTGTGAATGTTTTAAATAAAATATCAAAAGGATTAACAATGCAGATTAATTTTCACAGCCTTCTTTGATCATTTTTACCAAGGGTGTCAACATTTTTGGACATGACTATACATTTATATACTAGAGTGGGCAAATTTAGTCCCAAAGAGTATTGAAACAGTACACTTACAAATATACTACTAGAACACTGATATATGTATACTTGCTACATAAAGTATACTTAAAAATGTACTTGATCTTTACGTAAATATACTTGGTAAAATAAACTTTCATAAGGGATCCTTACAGGAGACAAACTGTTCAGCAATCTTTTTTCTGTTTACACTGTCCAGCTTGTCTTTATGTACATTGCACACAGCAACACTGTTGAGGTGGTTTTGGGTCATGGTGCTGCGAAGCAGAAGTATTCAGCTAATCATCAAACAATGCTCAAAATATAAAAATCAATTGCAATGGTGATAAACCCATAAATACACTTAACAGAAGCTTAACAATGGCAATTTGTCTCCCCTCCTCATCAATTCCCTGCCGCCTTCATCACAGGTATGTTATACATGGCATGCCACATAATGTTACATAATCGAATTTAGCTGCTGAACAATATTCCAATAATAACAATTAGCATTGGACAAAAAAAAAGCGAAATATAATACCGAAAACACTTGACATGTCAACAAAACAAGAACAGAACATCTTCCCAAACACAAATCAAGCTTATTTAAAAATCTCGAAAGCATAAACACTAGTACCTGGAAAAGGGAGATACCATAATAACCATATACAGTAGGTTGACAAGCTAAATGGCCTTTACTGCCGCGCATACCACCGAATTCAGTTAACTCGCATTAACTGAATTCAGTTGCGTGTTAAAATAATTTGCTAAACTACTGCCAGGTGGCGCAAAGGGATGAATTTTGAACTGACTGTAATAATAAAATGACGGTTTGTAAACTAAGATGAAAGGACACGTAAAACATCAATAGCATTATATTATAACATTTTAACATCCTTAAAAACCATTATAAATTTTAAAGTAAGAGTTAATTTAAAAAAGTGGGATAGTCTTAGGCTACAGTAAAAATGTAAAAGATTTACATATATATAAACACAAACCAGAATAAAAATATTAAATGTTCTAATCCGTGTGTGGGTTCCTATATATGAACACACACACACACGGATAAACATATATATATATATATATATATATATATATATATATTTTCATTCTGGTTTGCTCTTAGCAAAAGTAAATAAATAAAATCCTTCAAGTTCCATATGAGGAACGAAATGAAAACGGTCCAGCGTTAAGACCGCACTAACAGCAATAATTCTTATTAACTGCTATTGTTCTTGGTTTTTCAATCTGTCTCCAATTATGCCTTAACTGTGTAAACAAAAATTGAGTATGGTATATTTCAGCTGTTTTATGCGCTGGTGCCTCACGCGCACATATTCATTGTAAACAGCGCAGTTCAGCATGAGCAGCAGTCTACTGTGGCATATTTTTGCTCTTTATAATATTTTTCCGTCGATACTGAAACGCACGTGAACCACAAAGCCTATTTTACCTAATAAATAATAGTTTAGCTGCAAATATGCAACACCACGAATATGGAATTTATTTTATTTACATATTTATTTCGTGTTTATCCCATTTTTTTCATTGCATATGAAAATTTAAGAATAAAAAAATCCTCCTACCCCCTAAAAATTCTCTTCACATTCACTTGTGCGCTCTTGCGCAATACCTTCCTTTCACATTGCTCAATTGTGGATGAAGTAAAAGTGTTTGATATAAAGGTTGCTGTCCCATTTTGTACATGAATTGTTAATTTAAAAAAAATGGAATTATTTTGTTAGTTTCATGGTAACATGCAATCAAGGTCTTCTGTTATATAGGCTATATTTAATATTCACTGTGGCATTTTCACCCGTTTAAACTTAAAATTCCATGAGATTTTAAATTCAGTTTAATAGTTTTCAAAATTCAGATTTAAACTAGTATAAAAACGCATTAAATTGCTTCAAGTATTACTATAAGTTAAAGTAGCCAACCTTAAAATGTCTGATAACGAGCTGTATTCGTTTTCCTTTTTTTATTATTATTTTTGTTTTAGTTTATTGAAAATAAATTGGCTAAAATAGAAGCAGACATATTTAAATTAAAACAACCACAAAAACATGACTAGTCTTGAGGGAAATATATGTTTTATTATTTTTATAAATCGCAGATCTCACAGACGAACGTCTTAATATGATCGCACATTAGAAATGTTTGGTGAGATAAAATGTGCACGATAACATTAAGCAAATCTCTTCGCCATCATCACTCTTTATTATTAAGCAGGAGTTTACGTTAATGCGTGTGCCGCGCTCGTTGTGGTGTGTGTGTGTGTGTGTGTGTGTGTGTTACTGACAGACAGCCTCTGCGGCGCGCATGAGAGATCTCGCAGATCTCACAGACAAACGTCTTAATATAATAGCATTATATAATTTTATTGTATATAATATAATGTTTTATAAACTCCTTGAGAATTAAAAGTTAGTATAATAGTATTTAAATTAAAGTTTAAAAATAGGTTTTAACCACTAAATACCAACAACCATACTGCATGTGAATAAATGCATACTTTTCATAACATTTCATTATTCATAAAATGCATAACATTTCTGGTTTTTGGATTTGTACTTCAATATAATGAGCTAAGTTTAATAGCCCTAGACTGGCTCTCTCTCTCTCTCTTTAACAGCAGCATTAGCTCAATGAAATACGTCTTCCTTCCGTTAGAATGAATGTTTTCCTGCCTTGCTAAATGTTGGGCTCATGATCAATAAGTTCGCCTCAATCTAATTCAGTAAAGTCAAACAGCAGACAGTGAAGCCTCGGAGACCCGTGCGCTGTGAGGCGGGAACAGAGGATTCCGCTTGGTCTTAAAGCCTTCCCCAAACATCCATGATCACAAATAACAATGATTTTCATGAAATAATTATTAATTAATTGATGATTTGTTATTATCATTAGGGTCTTGTGAAAATATATATATATACGGATAAAAAAGCTAAATGTTTCAATTTCATTTTCATTTCGGTTCATTCTTGGTTTTAAAAAAATCTTCAGGTTCCATATGCAGAGCGAAATGGGAACGGTCCAGCATTTAGCAAAAATTATGTTGGCTTGGCAACAAGCCAACATACTGTTATGCTATTTAAACTTCTTATTATGTTGGCTTGGCAACAAAAAAAATGTCAAACGATACTCTTCCTATGGCTTTAAAGCCACAAGCCCCAAACTCTGCAGACACCTGCGGAATAGAGCGGTACTGGTTGCTCTATCTTTTCAGAGTGATCAGACTTAAAGTTTTTTTTTTATTAATTTTTAAATGTAAAAATACATTACCCATAGACTTACATTGTATGAGAAAAATTGCGCCCCTACAGTTGCAATGAGATTTAGGGGAGGAGTCGGGTTTCCTTTCACTTTTAAACCGGTTAAAAATACCAAGTAAATAATACAATTTCCTTCAAACTGACAAGCTAAACCAACATATCTGATTATTACAGGGGTCAGGGCTCATTAATTGATTTCTGGGCAGAGAGCAGTCAGAAAGACGAGAGAAGAATCGCTGCTGCTCAGCTCAGGCTGTCTCCACGGAGCTCACAACGAGCAAATTCATTCTTATTTAAGACCTTTTAAAACGGCGATTTCATGCAATCCACACGTTAGAACACACCAAGAGCTAAATTCAGATGTTTCTGAACTGTTTAAAGTAATAACATGATATATTCGCGGCAGCCAAATGTCCGCGAGCTCTCGATGCATTTCTCTGAACACTTCAAGTCCACATGACAGCCGCGTTTCGGGGCGAGATCGGACAAATAAATAGGCTACACATTTCATTCACACTGACAAGCTAAACCAACATATGTTATTATTACCGGGTCAAATCTCATTTATAAATTATGTCTCTGGCAAAAGAACAGAGAGAAAAACGAGAGAAATGAGCGCTTCATCAGCATTTTTTAAGAGCTTCCAAAAATAATATCACAGCGAATTGCACTAATCCCACCCATTAGAACACAACAAGAGCAGAATTCAGGTGTTTTTGAGCTGTTTATGTGTGCAAAATGAAATATAATTTGACAGCGTGATACAGCTTATGAATTCTGGAAGGAAAAAAAGTCACAACAGCCTTTTAACTCTGGAGTCGATTAACGCATATAGCGTTTTGAGTCATTTTCTCCTGATAACCCCGAAATTTACTTAAATTACACTTTCAGTTTTAATCGTACAGATAAGAGCAATACATCAATCGAATCTGTAAAGGGTCTACTTTTTTTTGGATACAAACATAATAACAACAAAACTTTGTGCACTTATAAAATAAAGATAACAAACAAGGTGTGCTGTCTGCAGCCTTGGTCTGTGCTGATCTTCATTTACAAACACGTCATTAAAATGAACTGTAACTCCATGAATACTCAACGAAGAGACATGAGAGATATATCTATAGAAAGCTTGACATGTCTACTTTTAAACCAAACAAGTGCTGCCGATCAAATATTCTGTGATAAAGTAATCCATATCAAAACAACGCGATGTCCCTTTTTCACGTCTAATGTGTATGGAAGGCCAAGAGGGTCAAATACACGTGAATTTTAACGTGTCTCTGTAAAGGGTCTACTTTTTTTGGATACAAACATAATAACAACAAAACTTTGGGCACTTATAAAATAAAGATAACAAACAAGGTGTGCTGTCTGCAGCCTTGGTCTGCACTGATCTTCATTTACAAACACATCATTAAAATGAACTGTAACTCCATGAATACTCAACAAGAAAAATGAGAGATATATCTATAGAAAGCTTGACATGTCTACTTTTAAACCAAACAAGTGCTGCCGAACAAATATTCTGTGATAAAGTAATCCATATCAAAACAACGCAATGTCCCTTTTTCACGTCTAATGTGTATGGAAGGCCAAGAGGGTCAAATACACGTGAATTTTAACGTGTCTCTGTAAAGGGTCTACTTTTTTTGGATACAAACATAATAACAACAAAATTTGGGCACTTATAAAATAAAGATAACAAACAAGGTGTGCTGTCTGCAGCCTTGGTCTGCGCTGATCTTCATTTACAAACACGTCATTAAAATGAACTGTAACTCCATGAATACTCAACGAAGAAAAATGAGAGATATATCTATAGAAAGCTTGACATGTCTACTTTTAAACTAAACAAGTGCTCCCGAACAAATATTCTGTGATAAAGTAATCCATATCAAAACAACGCGATGTCCTTTTTTCCCGTCTCCCTTCATTATATCTAATGTGTATGGAAGGCCAAGAGGGTCAAATACACGTGAATTTTAACGCGTCAACAACACGTTAAATACGTGTATTTCATGCGTAGACAACACGTATTTAATATTATTTATTTATCGGCGCTGCACAACATGGTAAAGTCATTTATATATTTTTTAAGAGCTTCTTAAAATACTATATTACTGCGATGTCATATCCAATATTATTTAATGTGTTAAATACGTGTTGTTTACACGTGAAAAATCAGCGGGTATTTAATGTGTATTTCACATGTTAAATACACGTGAAGTACACCTTAAAAATCAGTTTGAAGAGGTCAATGTCATTGGCTGCTGAGGACTTGGTTCAAAACACTTTTGTGAGCTTAGAGGGGTGTACCATTCATAGACCGGCAACCACCATTTAACATGCTATAGATCAGCTTATTCAGCCTTATTATTTAGTCTTTTTTCTTTTCTGTTTTGTATAGCCTATAGAAATAATATATTTAAGTTTCAGTTTTATGAAATATTTATTTTATAATAAATATTAATTAAAATTTTGTGGTGATAGTATAAAGTTTATAAAAGTTACAGTATTTTGTAATGAAACAGGACTTTTTGTTTAGCTCTTGACTCGCCAAAGTATACTATATATAGTGTCCCTTCTTTAATTTTTCAGTAATGTGTGATAACTTAAAATATGTTGTCAGTACTATTAAAATAAGATTAAATTGAATGGTATTTAGGAGATTATGGTTTTTGCATGACTTATTTCGCATTCAGCTAGACAACCCTGTCGTAGCTGTTATCATAGCCCAGGCTTTTTATTAAAAAAGAAAACAGCAAGGGACCATGGAAAAAGACTGTTGCAGGTGTATTTTTTATGGTATTATTATTTTTTATTTTTTGCAGCGGGGCAACTCAAGAATGTTGGGCACACAAGTACAGTGGCTCTTTTGCCCCATGGCCAAGATGGCCAAGCCAACATCAAAGTTAGTTCACTAACTTTTAATTCTAGTTAGTATTAACTCTGTTATTATTCTTGATTTTTCAAACTACCAGCATTTTTGAATTATGCCTTATGTGTGACCAAAATTGTTTCAGCTGTTTGATCGCTGGTGCCTTGGGCACATATTCACTGGAAACAGCAGTGGTTCACCAGACATTCGGCGTGAGCACTTTCACATATTGTTAATCATCAATACTGAAACGCACACAGCCTATTTACCTCATGAATAATAGTTAAGCTTCAAATGGGCAACATCACAAATATGGAAACATTTAATTTCTCCCGATTGAGAAAGCCCAAGCTTAGTACCTTATGCTTAGCTTTAAATTATTATTATTATTATTATTATTTATTACTAAGCCTATATTATTATATACTGCAATTATATTTATCCACTAGAATTATATATTTTTAATTATTGTTTTGTTCTGATAAATTTGTTAAATTTAAAGGATTAGTTGTAAAATATTTTCTAATAGCCTATTTATTTCCTCTCACAAACTCAGATTTATTTTTTAGCGTGTTTAAAAAAAAAAACATGCAGCAAAGGAAAATAGGTGATTGATCAGTTAAAATGAAACCTATACATGACTCATATTTTTTTTTTCCTCTGACAAACTCAGCTCAGCTGTGGACGATTTAAAAATGTTTGATATAAAGCAGTGGTTCTCAACCCGCGGCCCGTCACGAATTCTAATACGGCCTGCACCACATGCTGAAAAAAAAAAAAAAAAACTTGATCAGTTTGTAAAATTTTATTGGTTACATCAATTTAAAAAAAATATGCTACTTATGAAATATAAGCTATATCCTAATGTTTTTATGTGATTTTTTTCTTCTTCATATATTATTTTCAGACATGAGCACTGGCATAAACATTTAACGAACACATACAAGCACGCACTTTGGTAGAATTCAATTCAAATAGTCACTTTCTACATGAACTAGTTCAAAGTTCAATTCACAAATTTTAAAATGAACTAGTTCATAGTTCTTTTTTTCCATATGTTTTTTTCCATATAGAATCACAGAAAGCAATTATTTTACCAGTTTTAACAATGAAGCTATGCGTCAGATTTCATCTTCATATCCAATTTTGAATCCTTATCCAACCAGGGTTTACATTAGCATTGAGGGGACAGCACTTCCCCCTTGTTGCTTAAATGCTTTGTCTCCTATTCTCACTGACCTTGTCATAAACATCATAAAATTCTTTTAAATGATCATACGCCTTCTTGCTACCTGCTGCTGTCGCCTCGATGCCTTTTTTATTTTTTTTGATGACGCGTCATGCATGTGGCGGACGGTGGTGCGACACTGGTGGCTGGTGTTGCCAGATTGGGTGTTTTCCGCTACATATTAAAACCCGTTTACGGTGTGTTTTAGCCGTTTTTTGGCCTGGAAGGCTCTATAGAAATCTGCCACCCTATTGAACGAAGTTAACCTGAGAGAGCGTGCCGTTCACTGACACCAGAATGAACGAGTTGACAGTAACGTTCATCAGGCATTAATACAGCACGTTAAGTTCACGTTCGTCCAAAATATGAACGAGTTCATGAACTATCCTTCAATGAATGCGTTCAGCACAACACTGCTTACAGTGCTACATTATCAGCATGTTATCTGATTTTGAAATCTTAAAGAAGTTAATCGATCTGTTTAGATAAAATAACTGACAAAGATGTTATTTTCATCACAAACAAAATTTTCACAGCAGAAAGCAGCAATTAAAGATGTAGCTAATGCTTACAATGTTATTAGTTTGGCATGTGATATAGGGAAAAAGTTTACACATAGCTTAAGCCACTTTGAAACTCTCCTGTTATTTTTTATAATTATTATTATTATTTTATATGCTTTGTTATGAACATAACATTTCAAACATACTGAAATACTTTATTCACTGGGTGAAGGCGGAGCGTGTTTCTGGTATCAGTTCGCGCGGAGGGGAAGTTGTTGCTTCTCACAGACTCTGCTGCGAGTGAGAGAGATGTTTAACCTGACGAAACGAACATCCGCCAAAAATCAACCTGCAGCAATGCTCCTTCATCGACTCGCCAAGCTTTACTTTTGTAGGTCACATGGCAGTAAATAATTCGATAATATGACCATGCAGTCAATACAGATATTTAATAAAAACGTTAAAACAAGCAGGGCTGTAAAAAAACAAAAAAAACAATAAAAAACGCATGCCAGGTCTACACCGGTCTGGAGTGGAACGATCGAACAAATTAAAACAGAACACAGTGATGGATACACTGGACACGATCCCCATCAGTGAACTGATGCTCGTTCTGTTTATGATGAAATGTTCTGACACTGCGTTCAGATGATTTGACACTATAGTGTGATGTCATCAAGTTTAGACACACTTTTCGCTGTGGGACACAGATGACAACTCTGGCGTCCGGTGTAGACACAGACAGTGACTGCTCTATTTACAAATAAGTTCTATAAGAAAAAAAAAAATCTAAACCAGCGGCATAACGAGATGGAAATATAAACTAGAAAAAATATTAACAGGTTCTCCATCCATGACACTGACTCACTGCTGAGCTGCCAGTTTTAATCTGAACAGCTCTTAAAACTGAGTGAATGGTTAAATGCATGATGGGCTAGTATTAAATTAATCATCTTGTTGCAGTTATAAATTTGACTGCTAAATGAATGATAAAGAACTATATTAAAACTTGTTTTGTAAAATTTCTTCGTCAATTGAATATTGATTTAAAAATCGGTTTAAATCATATATTTCTTTTTTCTAAAAAAATAAAATAAAAAAAAATAATTTGTTTTAGGCAAATTAGGCCTAAATAATGGGAACGAAATTATACACTGCTTCACATTTAAACCTGCAACAATTTCTTAATCAGTTTACAGACAAATGTCTTTTTCCCAATAGGTTATTTCAAAATAAAGGCAGGTAACGAATAACAAAAATGCATGTTGTTTTATTAAAGGAAAAAATATATTTATATATAAAATATAAATTAAAATATAGGCATAATATATTAAAATATTGACATTTTGCATATTAATCCATGTAGCCTACCCCCCTAAAATAGGCGACCACTTTTAATGCTCGGATGCAAAGTAAACCACAATTTATTTTGAATAATATAACGCATAATTAATATAATATAAATAATGCTGCCACATTTTAAATGTGTCCAATCTAAAATATGGTTTAATACCATGTAGCTTAGAAAATATAAGCACAGATTCTTTCTCTTTCTCGTTCTAAGAAATGCATATAACTTCATAAATACCAAACTTTCTTCTGTGAGTATTAAATATTAAATATATTAAATATTTAAACTATAGTGTTTTTCTTTCATTTTCCGTGACTGAAGCAGTCAAATGTAACACATCAGCGAGGCAAAACTGACGTCTATTTGCGAAAATGTGCTTTGATGCGCTTGTTTGATAACTTGTGGTTAAAGCGCCACTCAGCGGTCAAAGGCTGCAAATGCACTTTACACCACCGCCGCAGCGGGAACAGAGGACTCCACTTGGTCTTAAAGCCTCCCGCAAACATCCACGATCACAAATAACAATGATTTTCGTAAAATAATTATTAATTATTAATTGATGATTTGTTATCATTATGGTATTGTGAAAATAATAATATGGGCTGCGAGAAAATTATGAAGTGCAGTGCAGGCATGTTTCAGTCCAGTAACACACCGTTCCTCAGAGCCAAAATACAGACCAAACTCTGTTCAGCTGGAGGGGGTTGGGTTTTTGGGGTTAGCAATGTGTGGCTTGTGGTGAATGTGTGTGAATTAACATTTTTTGCACAAATACTTGCATATGAATATTAATCCACATTTTGCATTACAACAAAAAATATTTTTTCCATGCAATTTTCCAAAATGAAACCAAACAAGATTTGTAATGAAGATAAAATGAATATGAATAAAAGCTGCACATCTACCATCACACGTGCAGTGCAAATCTTGCACATATTTTACACATCTGCATTTAAATACAGCTGCATTTTTTAAATTAAATAATATGAAAGTAAGTAGGGCTGGGTGATAAATCGATTTTATCAATTAACTCGAATTTGTAATTTACATCGGTTTGTTTGAATGAAAATCGGTTTTCTTTTTAACATCCACCGACGCACCACTCAGTTCTCCCGTAGTTCAGAGTGGCTCAACCCTCCCCCGCGAGTCTGACAGAGACACACTGCCAATGAGATTCATGCCAACAGAGCCCATAATATAACTGCATATTCAGCAAGAATCCATGTTAAACATATTTAGCTATGGCTTGATCAGGTTATAATGACTGCAATGGTGGAGCGGGATGTTACAGGCTATATGAGTTTGTCTGTTTCTTTTACTGATTATTTTTGGGTTAAAGCATGATTTAAACAGATAAAGCACATTCACACGCAATGGCTTTAGCAATAATGCATTGTGATGTTACCGTGCTAGTACATTAGGCCTATCAGTAGGCTATTTGATTTTGAAATCTTGAAGAAAATCATCGATCTGTTTAGATAAAATAACTGACAAAAATGTACTGTTATTTTCCTCACAAACAAAATTTGCACAGCTGATGGTCTAGTATTAACAAAAAATAAATAATAATAAAAAAATAATATATAATAAAAAAAAAAAAAATCAAATAAAGGTCTTTCCAGCATTAAGGTAATAACATCACAGTTTTTTTTATCATCTTGTCTCAGTTATAAGTTTATTACTATATTAAAATTTGTTTTGAAAAATTTCTTTGTCATTTGAATATTGATTTTAAAATCGATTAAAATCATAAATCAGATTTTTTTGAGGCCATATGCTTTCGCCCAGCACTAAAAGCAAGTAAAGAAGGCTCCCTTTAAAATCACTTTTGTTGTCAGTTAATGAAGCTCTTTTTTACATTTTGTGTATTTTTTTGATTATAAAGAGAGAACTTGAGTTTAATTGTGAGGACGTAGAAGAGTTTCAAAGATTTAATTGTGCAGGTTTAATTTATTCGTTTCTTATTTTAGGCTAATTAGACATAAATAATGGGAACGAAATTATACAGTGCTTCATGTTTAAACATGCAACAATTTCTTAATCAGTTTACAGTCAAATGTTTTTTCCCCAATAAGTTAAAGGACAGGTAACGAATAACAAAAATGCATGTTGTTTTATTCAAGGAAAACATATATTTATATTGAAAATATAAACGCATAATATAGTATAGTATAAATAATACTGCACACATTTTAAATGCGTCAAATCTAAAATATGGTTTAATACCATGTAGATTAGAGAAAATATAATCACAGGTTCAGGCACAGGCTTGACATTTATCCTGCTTCAATTCGTTCTAAGAAATGCACATAACTTCATAAGTACCAAACTTCGTCTGTGGATATTAAATATATTAAATATTTTAACTGCAGTGTTTTTCTTTAAATTTCCCTAACTGAAGCCATCAAATTTAACACATCAGCAAGTCAAAACCGATGTCTATTAGCGAAAATGTGCTTTGATGCGCTTGTTTGATAACTTGTGGTTAAAGCGCCACTCAGCGGTCAAAGGCTGCAAATGCACTTTTTAAAAAGGGCCTTTTGAATGTCTACTTAGTGTAAATAAACCATAAGTTCCCGCCTCCTCAGCACGAGCTAAATATAAAGTGCTATATATCATCAGCTTTCACACTCAATGCCAGTGTCATCTTTGAGAGGGAGGGGGAGAGGAGGCAGCCACGGGGAGCACAGACACAGAGCAGCCAGAGAAATGGAGGAGTGACTGTAGTAAGGCGTTTGTAAAAAACTGCAGGAAAACTGCAGAAAAAGTGCAGATGTTAAAGCCTCTCACTGGGAAAAGTGTGGGTGTTAAGACACCCCTGGTTGATGCCTTGCTGTGTTTGTGGCTTTGTATACAGTTTCTAAAAATGCATATGATGCATTGTTGTGTAGACGGCCCATAGCATTTAAAATATACAAAGTGTATGGTCATTTATAGACATTTACTGAGACATGAGTGGCTGCTTGTACCCTGGATTTTGCGGATGATCCCTTCTCGTGCACAGGACGATATTCTGATTTAGCGGTGAGTGAGTAGAAATTCCATCCATGTTTAGGAGTTTATTGTGTTAATGAGTGGACTGGAAAGCTTCTGTGTGCAAAAGAGCCAATTTCTGTCCATGTGAGGAAACCAGAAACGGCAGGGCATATACATGGAAACTGCCGGAAAGGTGCACAGAAATGAACAGTCCGGAAACAAACCTTTTCATGTAGTGCAAGAAAATCTGTTACTCCATATCTAAACCAGATGAGATTGGCGTGGAATAACGAAAGATAGAAGAAGCCATTAAAATCAGATAATTTAAGATTATTTAGTTATAATAGAACCCATTATATTAGGATTTTTACTACATTAGATGTGGCACAGCACAATTAACAAATCACAGACAGTAAACTGATGTCCCATTCTATAGCCCTATTCGGACGGGACTAGTTTCTAAACTACGTTTGAGTTTCGATTCTTACCACCTGACGTCTGCGATTTTCATGTACCTATTTGGACGGGACTAACATCTCCGTGTTTATTACAGAGGTGGGAGGGTCTGATTTGTGCATCTGGGCGTCACAGAGATCACGCGCTCTGTATGCGTGCATTGCATTCATTCAGAATGATTGCCATTAGTATTATTACACAATAAATACTAAATGGCTAGTATAGCAAAACCATGTTAATGTGTGGTTCCTTTAGTTTAACTTGTTTTACTTTTTTTGTGTGTGTGTAGTAGTCTAAACCTACCGTATGTTTAATTTTCATAAAGGTACATATGAAGAGTTTGGTTGCAAAATGCGATAAACGCAATTT
Organism: Carassius gibelio; assembly: GCF_023724105.1. Lineage (NCBI taxonomy): Eukaryota > Metazoa > Chordata > Actinopteri > Cypriniformes > Cyprinidae > Carassius > Carassius gibelio. The sequence continues at coordinate 5,526,563 of NC_068374.1, read as the reverse complement.
TTTGACATTTGGATTTTATTATTGCAAATCACTGTTCAGATGTACCTTAATCTATGTGTGAATTGCTGCAATTAATAAGATTTTAAAATGTACATTTTAAGCCTACTACAAAATGTATTTTTTCACAAAATGCGATATCCGCCAGCCCGGTTTCTTTACAAAGTGCGATATAACGGTTTGGCTATAGAACGTTCAGGACGTGAACATGACATTTCCGAGCTCAGGATGTCACGCGAGGAGAGAGTCACCAAAGTGCTCCGAGTTTGCTCAGTGATTTAACGATAATATCAAAACAAAAAAAAATAATTTTTTAAAAGAGGATTCAATAGGCTAACTAAAAAAACGTTTACCATTTTATTGTTTATACTGTAGGCAAGCTGTCAGTCACGTAGGCTGCGTCACTGATCAACAGCTGTCTGTCAGTCAGAGAATCAAAGCTTCAGAGTCAAGTTAACTTTATGGATTTCGATGACGGATTGGAGCCGGTCATTCCAGCTGCTGTTGGGAGAAAGAGGAAGGCATTTATAGAAAATCATCATTTTTTCACAACAACCAATAAACTCTATAAGATACAATTATTATTATTATTATTACAGTGAAATAATTAATTAAATATGATGGGCCGAGGCGAGCTTGTGTCGCGGACTCGGTGCAACAGAAACAAGAACTGTGACACCGTGGCTCTGCCCGCTCTGATCATACAGGTTTGGTTTTCAGCAGCGGTGTGGAAGGAGCCTTCACTCTTTCTGTAACAAGCTACAAGTCGTTTATCTAACTAACTTAATCTTACTTATCTACTTAACAGTCCGAAGCTGTTTAAGGATGGATACATAGCATTTTGCAAAAAAAAAAAAAAAGTTATGTTGTGTATGTTCTGGCCAAAACTAACTCAGAATCTTATTATTATTAATCAATCTTTGTATATACTAAGATATACTACTGTTTTTTTAACCAATTTAAAATGTTTGACAATGTTAAGATAAATACGTTGCATTTTGGCATGGTTTTTGACTTATTTATGAACTATTTATGGACATAAAATTAAATATAGCTGCAAGCAGCAATGGCGGGCTCAAGCCACCAATGCCATCGCCACCCCGGTGGCATCAGGTAAACTGTGCCCAGCAGGCACATGCATTCACAATATCCCACTGGCAGTGAGGTTTTAAAGGATACGCCAGTTAAAGGGTTAATCCGAATCATCTAGACTTTAAAAATCACATTCACAGAACAATAATATATATATATATATATATATATATATATATATATATATATATATAACTTGAGTAACACTTTACAATAAGATTTCATTTATAAACATTATGTAAACATGAACAATATTTATATAGCATTCATTCATGTCAGTTAATATTCCAAACTTAAACATTAAAACATTGTTTTATTGTGATTTTTTTCCAATAATATTTTACCAATTCCAAACCATATCAATCTTAATAACTACCATTATTTATTATTTAATCATTTATGAGTGCTATACAATAGTCCAGGAAAGCTGGAAGAGAAAAACTCCTTATATTCATGTGTGCAGAATTATTAGGCATGTTTTATTTTACAGATGAAATGCGCTAAAAAAAGAGTTTTAACTCACACTGTAAAGTCGAAAATTATGAAATACCCATGAGAAATATCAAACACAAATGCAATACAGAAATAGATAAGTTAAGACTTGACCATTGTACAAAAATGCTGACTGGGTCATGAGGTCAGAAAAGAAGAAGAAAAAAAACAGGTCAAGAAGAACTGACAAAAAGAATTGCAAAATAATTAGGAATTAATGTGAAGATTAATTTTTAGTCAATTCTGCAAGACAGACTTTCAGGAAAGGAGGTGGAATAAAAATGAGCTCCTAAATCTTAATCCCGGATTCTGGAAGATATATTCCTCAAACCATCGAACAAGAGGAGGTGGTGCTGGTCCTTCACGAGTCACTCTAATCTGTTCATAAAGCCTATATATAAAGTCTTTATATATAGTATTTCACAATACTTCATGGTATTCTAATTAAATAATTTTTTGGAATCTTAGATCTCTCAGAACCTGACACATTGTAATTCTGAGACTCCAGGAAAGTAGCAGTTCTGTAAAATGTTGGCGCTGGAGACTAAATGCTCCCTGATAGTTTCACACCTAATTCATTTAACACACACACACACACACACACACATTACCCACAGTGACAGAGGGACAGAGTGACATCAGATGCATGATAGTTTTTTAATTTTCTATCATCCATATAGTGTTGTATAGTCATGAAACTATGCATATTTCCTCAGAATGACTTGTCTTCTATGTGTAAATTTTTTTTGAAGTGTTTAGAAGCTGCACTTAAAAAAAAATAACAGACATTTACTGGTTACTCTTTTACTGTTATTTCAAAAAATCACCACGACAAAACCATTCAAGCTATCCAAAATTCATTCACACCTGTTCTGTAAGATAAATTCTTTAAACAGTGGTAAAAGAGGATGTGGTGCTGATCCTTCAAGAGTCACTCAAAACGTATCTGTCCATAAAGCCTATAAAGAATTATTCTTAATATACAGTTCACAATACTTCAGCTTATTATTCTAATTAAGTGAGGGTCATTTTATCAGTAAAATACATAAAATACATATTATTTTTCTTTGAAAGATTCCTATAAATGATTTAAATCATACTCGTTTCTACAATAATTATTTAAAAGTGATCCTATAGCTCCATCTGGTGGCCATTATTGGTACTAATAATTGCAAGCTTGATTTATAAGTTATGATAGTTCTAATTTTATGCTGGCTCTTGAAAATGATAAAGCTATGAAACTTACTGTGCTTCCTTCAAATCATGACTTCTACGTATATAAAAAATTATGAATAGTTGGAATGAAAATTTTTAAAGATATAATAAAATAACTACTGTATTTTTTATGTTACTTCAATAAATCGCTATGGCCACACCATTTAAGGTATCCTAAACCCATTCAAAATTGAACATCTTCAGTATATTGGCTTCATGTTAAAAAAGTTTTGTGTCAACTACTTGTGTCTTCATTTATGAATTCATTTACAGGCTGATTTTATCATAAATCCACAATAAAATTTCTGAGTTCTGTATCAGTTGGTTTTGTTGTTTGTTCATTTTTATTTTTTTATTTTTCATAGGAAGATAACTGACCCTTTACTCTCCTTTTTAATAAATGAGCTATTTATAGCTGTATTTATAAACTGCTTAGTACTGACTATTAATATTGGGACAAGGCTTTATGAAGCATGAACTGACTATTTACTAATGAGTGCAGTTATTATAAAGTGTTATCAATGCATTTGCTAATGTTAACAAATTAGACATTATTTTACAGTGTTATCAAATCCCTTAAATGATTTGTAAGTGTTTTGTAATGATTTTATTGACCTACAAGCATTTGTGAAAGTTCTGCTTGCATTACAGCTTAGTCTTGATCTGTGAGCTGAATAGATTTACTGTTACATCCATGAGATTATGTAAATTCAAATAAATATCATGTCACAGGATGTCAGAGGTCAGTATCAAATTAGTTTGAAATTATTATTTGCAGCACAAATAAGGTTTTTTATGATTTTTAAAAATCCCTAAAACTGTCAGAAAAGGATAAGGCCTAAGATTTCTATTTGAGTGGCTAAATTTGTTTGTTTTTATAACTATAATGCATAATCTATGAAACTATACAAAATGTATAAAAAATTACAAGTTATTCTTTTCCAATGTTTTTTATTTATTTAATTTGATTTTTTTGTTTTTTTTTGGATTTACATTTTAAAAAATTAGCCTACGGCAATCATTCTAAACAGCTTGAATAAAACCTGTCAATATTTATTATAGACCACTATAACTGTGTATAATCTAACAAACAAGTTTATTATGAAAATAAAAGCGTGTACACCAGATAAATTGGACGATAAAGAAATTGCTAACAATAGTATAATAGAACATGTTTTAGGTTTTTAGGCGTTTAGATGCAGAAATGGACAAATCAAATGTAAAATAAAATGTAATTAATTTAATTAAATATAGATTAAGTCTTGTTAGAGCAAAATAATAAATAAATACGTTCACACATTAAAAAAGCAGCCAAGATGAATGAGTTTAATTTTTTATATAGATTAAAATTGAAGACAGAAGCAGCTGGTATATGCGGTCACTTAATATTAAAATCCAGTAGATCCACTTCAGATTTATTTCTCAACAGTTTATGTTCACGTGGCTGTTTTCCTTTATATTAGCCAAGCTATTATGTATTTTGAAATAATCTTGTCCGTGATGTGTTCGTTCTTACGACGAAAGGCAGAATCCTGCAGCTCGAGAGATATGTTATTCTGCCAGTCGCGCTTTCAAATAGTCTTGCACACTTAAACGGGTAAAACACCTGCATTTAGCTCGTGTTGTGTTATAATGGATGTATTTTGTGCATTTATGGCAATAATTTATTTTAAAAAGCTCTTAAACAAGAATAAATTCGTTTGTTTTGAACTTGTGACACTGTGCGCGCTGATCGGTGGCAGTGATTTCAGATAGGCAGCCGCGAAGATTTCATTTTCGAAGATTTCATTTTCACACAGTTCAAAAACATCTTAATTTAGCTCTTGGTGTGCTCTAATTGGTGAATTGTGTGATATCACTGCAATACTTTATTTTTAATAGCTATAAAACAAGAATAAACTCGTTTTTTCTGAGCTCATCATTTCACACGCTGGTGCTCAGAGCGGTGATTCATCTCTCGTGTTTCTCACATATCACTGACCACACATCAATTATTAATGAGCCCTGACCTGATAATAATCATATATGTTGGTTTAGCTTGTCAGTGTGAATTAAATCCAAGTATTTATTTGTATTTTAACCGATTTAAAAGTGAAACCAAAAGACAGTCTCCTCCCTTTTTTAGTCCGGTAACTGCACCTGTAGGGGCGCTATTTCTCTCAGACAATGGAAGTCTAAGCACACACACTCAAACAGAGGGACAGAGTGAGAGGAGATGTCTGACAGTTTTTTAATTTTCTGTTATCCATACAGTGTTGTAAAGTCATGAAATTATGCATATTTACTCAGAATAACTTTTTTTTCTGTATGAAAAAAGGTTTTGTAGTGTTTGGAATTTAAAAATGCAGGAAAATTAATAATTCCATCTTTACTGTCATTTAAAAAATTCACCACGACAAAACCATCCAAGCTATCCAAAACCCATTCACAATTTAAGTTCCTCAATGTTTTTTCAACATGTAGACAAAGTTTGGTGTGTATAGTGTTACTCTCCTCTGAGCAGCATGCATTAATTCACAGCTAAATGTAAAAAAAATCCAAAGTTGTCCGTCTTGATAAGAACAATTTTTGTACTGAGTTTGGTGTCTGTAGCTAAAACTAACCCCCTCACTTTTGACAAAAGGTGGCGCTATAGAGTGCCTCTTCCACGCCCTCTTATGAACTTTTGCCAGTGTCTAGCTGTCACTAATACTGATATGTGTTCTGAGTTTGATGAAATTCTAAGCATGTTATATGCCTCAAAATCACCTGAGAAGTATTCCAGTTTGACATGTTGCCACGGCAACAATATTTTTAGATATCAATATCCCCCCAGCAGATTTATATCAGCTGTGTTTTAACATTATTCTGATGAAGTTTGAAGCAAATCGAGTAAAAATAAGATGCTGAATTCAAAGCATTTTGAAAATGACACACTTCCTGCTGCCAGTTGGTGGCGCTATAACTTTGACTCCTAATAGTCACATATATGCGATCGACATCATAAAATGAATAATCTGATGAAGTTTGATTAAAATTAGGAAATGTATGTGGATGGTATTAGACACTTCCTGTTTCTCAATTCTCGCCATAAATTCAACGCCACGCTACGAGCAAACCGTTCGAGATATCAAAAATCCCCTTGCAATTTTTCATCCCCAATGTCTTGAGATCACGTTGACCGAGTTTGGTGGCAATCGAGTAAAAAACCTATGACAAGTATATCAAATTCCAGAGCATGCGCTTTTTACATAACTCTAAATAGCTGACTTCCTGTTGGGCGGAGCCTATGACATGCAATACGCAAGTTGTTCGGCACAATGAGATCTATATGTGTACTGAGTTTCATATTAAGACGTGCAAGTATGTGTGAGCTATACATCAACATTTATGACTGTGTTCCAGGGGGCGCCGTAGAGCCCCTGTGCCACGCCCGGGTCCCAACCTCTGCAGGCTCCTAAAGGCCACAGATTCCAAAGTGTGTGCAAATTTTCAAGAGTTTTTGAGTATGTTAAGGACTCCAAAAGCCCCACAACTTTGACAACAAATATGAATAATAAACCCTAAATAGCCAACTTCCTGTTGGGTGGAGCCTATGATATGCAATACGAAAGTTCTATGAGTTCTATATGTGTACCGAGTTTCGTGTGTCTACGTACAAGTATGTATGATATATGGCCCTCCATATTCCAGGGGGCGCTGTAGAGCCCCTGTGCCACGCCCGTGTATCAGTCTCTGCCCGGCCCTAATGGCCGCAGGTTCCAATGTGTGTGCCAATTTTCAAGACTTTTTAAGCATGTTAAGGGCCCCAAAAGCCCCCGTAACGTTAGAAAAAAAATAAAATAATAATAATAATAAATATAGCTGCAAGCAGCGATGTCGGGCTCAAGCCATCAGTGCAACGCCACCCCGGTGGCATCGGGAAAACTGTGCCCAGCGGGCATAAGAATTTACAGTAACCCTCTGACAATCAAGTTCAGTTCAGTTCAGTTCAGTTTTATTGTCATATGCATATTCGTACAGAGTACCACAGCAATGAAATACAATGTGCCTCAGCACTCTCTCAGCACCAGTCAATAATAAGATAGAATAGAATAAAATAAAATAAAAATAAAATAAAAAAAACATACGCTCAAACCTCAGCCCTCCTTCCTCTTACACTATCGTTCAGTAGCCTTACGGCCTGTGGATAAAAACTGTCCCTAAAACGTGACGTACGTGTTGGGATGCTTTGCCAACGTCTCCCTGATGGGAGTTGGGAGAAGAGGCTATGTGCCGGATGACTAACATCCTGTATAATTCTCAGTGCCTTCCCAGTGCTGCGTTTCCAATAAATATCCTGTAGTGATTCCAGTGGAACCCCAATAATTTTTAATGCGGTTTTAACCACCTTCGTCAGAAGATTCAATTCACTTGAAGTAGCCCTTCCAAACCACACTGTAATATTACCTGTCAGTATATTCTCAATTGTACAACGGTAAAATTTCTTTAAAATATTTTGAGACATACCATATTTCTTAAGACACCTCAAGAAGTAAAGTCTCTGGTGTGCCTTCTTAATGGCACAGGTGATGTGAAAAGACCATGAAAGGGAGTCTGAAATATGAATGCCTAAAAACTTAAAAGTATTAACAATTTCAACTGCAGAGTTATTGATGTAGACAGGTGTATGTGTGGGTTTATTTCTTCTAAAATCTATGATGACCTCCTTAGTTTTCCCCACATTCAGGGACAAATTATTTCTTCGGCACCACTTGATCAAATTACTTACCTCATCCCTATAGGCAGTTTCATTATTGTTGTCAATAAGTCCTACCACTGTAGTATCGTCTGCAAATTTCACAATACTATTTGTGGGATATTTTGCAATACAGTCGTAAGTATACAGACTATATAATAAAGGACTAAGACAGCAACCTTGAGGTGCTCCAGTATTTAACACTATTGGGGCTGAGTAAGTAGTGCCTACTCTAACTGTCTGAGAACGGCCTGTTAGAAAGTCCTGTATCCACCTGCAGATGGAAGTACCGAGGCCCAGGTCTAACAGCTTAGATATTAAAATGGAAGGTCTGATGGTATTGAAGGCACTGCTATAATCAACAAACAGCATCCTGACATACGTATCCCTACCCTCTAGATGTTGAAGTGCAGAATGTAAAACCAATGATACAGCATCGTCCACAGCTCTATTTGATCTATATGCAAATTGTAATGGATCCGTGAAGACAGGAATGCAGTTGTTAATATATGATTTCACAAGCAGTTCAAAGCACTTCATTATCACAGAAGTCAAGGCTACAGGTCTAAAATCATTCATACAGGTGGCAGTTGTTTTCTTAGGCACAGGAATTATTATTGATTTTTTAAAACAATTCGGAACCATACAAGAAGAGAGTGACATGTTAAAAATATCAGTAAAAACAGATGCAAGTTGACTACAACATGTCCTTAAGACACGCGGAGCAATGCCATCAGGCCCAGCAGCCTTCCCAATTTTCACAGCTTTAAAAACTTTATAAGTATCGGCAACTGAGACCTGATATGCTTGACTGCCAAGGGTAACCCCATCGGGAGATGATATGTCTGTGTGTGTGTTCCCATATGAAGGTACTTTAACATGCACATCCCCAGTTGGAGATGTTCCCCGCGTCAGTGCCTCAGCAGCACAATCAAAACGAGCATAAAAGTTTTAAGGGATGCGGCAGTTAAAGTGTTAATCCGACCAATCTAGACTTTGAAATCACATACACAGAACAATATATATATATATATATATAACTTTAGTAACACTTTATTTTTATATTTATAAAAAATGTATAAGGTGTGCATTGTAGCTGACACCTATATGAACACATTACAATTGTTTTATGACTGCAAGTCTTTCTTCTCAAATGCTATTGAGCTTCAATTTTGTTGTAATAAATATGAAACATTCAAATTAATTGTGCATTATAGCTGTCACCTAGATGAAAAATTACAGTTGTTTTTATGACTGTAAGTCATTCTCTTCAAATGCTACTGACGTTAGCAAAGTGTATAACAATATCACATGTAACTTTAGAGACCGGCCCTAAATTTGAGACTCTCGAATGTCCAATGTCAAGACAACTTTATGCCTGTTTTTTTTTTTCTTTAGTTTTCTTTTCTCTGTGCCGGATTGCTGATGTCCTATACCCAGGCATAGATGTCCATCCATCAATTACGAACATTCAGCCGCAAACATGAGGTGTGAGCGGTCGCGAGCACAGATGGGAGAATGGCGCATATTTTTTTTTTTTTTTTTAGCAACTGGGATGGTGCCCCCTCTGGGTGTTGGTGCCCTACGAAGACTGCATACTCTGCATATAGGGAGCAGCAGTACTATCTGGAAGATATATTCCTCAAACCATCGTACAAGAGAAGGTGATGCTAGTCCTTCATGAATCGCTCAAAACCTATTCAAGTGTACAGTTTCCTTTTATTGCATCTTGAAATAAATATTTCTGAATTCTGAATCAAACTGGGTTGTGTTTATTCATTTATTTTATAAGACAACTGAGACTTTAATCTATTTTGTAATATATGTGCTTTTAAACCAAGAACAATTTATTTATAGATGTATTACTGCTTAATAATGACTATTATTAAGGGAAAAGGCTTTATAATCATGAAATATTTACTAATGTTTAGCTAGTGAGTGCAGTTATTATAAAGTGTTACCAATGCATTTACTAATGTTAACAAATTAGACATTATTTTACAGTGTTACCAAATCCTTAAATAAATTATTAGTGTTTTGTAATGATTTTAATGACCTATAAGCATTTGTGAAATAGTTTTGCTTGCATTGCAGCTTTATCTGTCAGTTGAAGAGTTTTACTGTTACATCCATGAGATTAATAAATGTCATGTCACGTCACAGGTTGTCATAGGTCAGTATCAAATGAGTTACAATAATATTTCATTTCTAAACATTATGTTAACATGAACAATATTTATATAGCATTCATTCATGTCAGTTAATATTCCAAACTTAAACATTAAAACATTGTTTTATTGTGATTTTTTTTCCAAGCACATTTTACCAATTCCAAACCATATCAATCTTAATAACTACCATTATTTTTTATTTAATCATTTATGAGTGCTATACAATAGTCCAGGAAAGCTGGAAGAGAAAAACTCCTTATATTCATGTGTGCAGAATTATTGGGCATGTTTTCTTTTACAGATGAAATGCGCTAAAAAAAGAGTTTTAACTCAAACTGTAAAGCCCATGAGAAATATCAAACACAAATGTAATACAGAAATGGATAAGTTAAGACTTGGCCATTGTACAAAAAATGCTGACTGGGTCATGAGGTCAGAAAAGAAGAAGAAAAAAACAGGTCAAGAAGAACTGACAAAAAGAATTGCAAAATAATTAGGAATTAATGTGAAGATTAATTTTTAGTCAATTCTGCAAGACAGACTTTCAGGAAAGGAGGTGGAATAAAAATGAACTCCTAAATCTTAATCCCGGATTCTGGAAGACACATTCCTCAAACCATTGGACAAGAGGAGGTGGTGCTGGTCCTTCACGAGTCACTCTAATCTGTTCATAAAGCCTATATATAAAGTCTTAATATATAGTATTTCACAATACTTCATGGTATTCTAATCAAATAATTTTTTTGAATCTTAGATCTCTCAGAACCTGACACAGAGTAATTCTGGAGACTCGAGGAAAGTGGCAGTTCTATAAAATGTTGGCACTGGAGACTAAATGCTCCCTGATAGTTTCACACCTAATTCACTTAACACCCACACACATACACACACACACACACACACACACACATTACCCACAGTGACAGAGGGACAGAGTGACATCAGATGTATGATAGTTTTTTAATTTTCTATCATCCATATAGTGTTGTATAGTCATGAAACTATGCATATTTCCTCAGAATGACTTGTCTTCTATGTGTACATTTTTTTGAAGTGTTTAGAAGCTGCACTTTAAAAAAATAAAAGACATTTACTATGGTTCAAGATTTCTGAAGGTGTTCCAGGGGGCGCTGTAGAGTCCCTGTGCCACGCCCGGGTCCCAGCCTCTGCGGCGTCCTGATGGCCGCAGATTCCAATGTGTGTGCCAATTTTCAAGAGTTTTTGAGCATGTTAAGGCCCCTAAAAACCCCCGGAAAGTTAAATAAAAAATAAAAAAAATAATAAGAATAATCCTTAGAAGAACAATAGGGCTCTTCGCCCCTTCGGGCTTGAGCCCTAATAATAAAAAATAATCCTAAGGAAAACAATAGGGCTCTCGCCCTCCAGGCTTGAGCCCTAAATATAGCTGCAAGCAGCAATGGCGGGCTCAAGCCACCAATGCCATCGCCACCCCGGTGGCATCAGGTAAACTGTGCCCAGCAGGCACATGCATTCACAATATCCCTCTGGCAGTGAAGTTTTAAAGGTTACGGCAGTTAAAGGGTTAATCCGAATCATCTAGACATTAAAATCACATTTACATATATATACATAAGTTATATATATATATATATATATATATATATATATATATATATATATATATATATATATATATATATATATAAATATAACTTTAGTAACACTTTACAATAAGATTTCATTTATAAACATTATGTTAACATGAACAATATTTATATAGCATTCATTCATGTCAGTTAATATTCTGCAAGACAGACTTTTCAGGAAAGGAGGGGGAATAAAAATGAGCTCCTAAATCTTAATCCCGGATTCTGGAAGATATATTCCTCAAACCATCGGACAAGAGGAGGTGGTACTGGTCCTTCATGAGTCACTCTAATCTGTTCATAAAGCCTATATATATAAAGTCTTAATATATAGTATTTCACAATACTTTATGGTATTCTAATTAAAAAAAATTTGGAATCTTAGATCTCTCAGAACCTGACAAATTGTAATTTTGAGACTCCAGGAAAGTGGCAGTTCTGTAAAATGTTGGCGCTGGAGACTAATTACTCCCTGATAGTTTCACAACTAATTCACTTACACACACACACACACACACACACATTACCCACAGTGACAGAGGGACAGAGTGACATCAGATGTATGATAGTTTTTAAATTTTCTATCACCAATATAGTGTTGTATAGTCATGAAACTATGCATATTTCCTCAGAATGACTTGTCTTCTATGTGTAATTTTTTTTTGAAGTGTTTAGAAGCTGCACTTTAAAAAAATAAAAAATAAAATTTACTGGTTCCTTTTTTACTGTTATTTCAAAAAATCACCACGACAAAACCTTTCAAGCTATTCAAAATTCATCCGCACCTGTACTGTAAGATACATTCTTTAAACAGTGGTAAAAGAGGATGTGGTGCTGATCCTTCAAGAGTCACTCAAAACGTATCTGTCCATAAAGCCTATAAAGAATTATTCTTAATATACGGTTCACAATACTTCAGCTTGTTATTCTAATTGTCATTTTATCAGTAAAATACATACAATTCATATTATTTTTCTTTGAAAGATTTCTATAAATGATTTAAATCATACTTGTTGCTACAATAATTATTTAAAAATAATCCTATAGCTCCATCTGGTGGCCATTATTGGTACTAAGAATTGCAAGCTTGATTTATATGTTATGATAGTTTTAATTTTATGCTGGCTCTTGAAAATGATAAAACTATGAAACTTACTGTGCTTCCTTCAAATTATGACTTCTACGTATATAAAAAATTATGAAGAGTTGAAATTAAAAATGTTAAAGATATAGTAAAATAACTATTGTATTTTTTTATGTTACTTTAATGAATCGCTATGGCCACACCATTTAAGGTATCCTAAACCCATTCGAAATTGAACATCTTCAGTATATTGGCTTCATGTTATAAAAGTTTGGTGTGAACTACTTGTGTCTTCTTGGAGGAGAATGAATTCATTTACAGGCAGAGTTTATCATAAATCCACAGTAACATTTCTGAGTTCTGTATCAGTATGTGTTGTTGTTTGTTTATCTTTATTTTTTTATTTTTCATAGGAAGATAACTGACCCTTTACTCTCCTTTTTAATAAATGTGCTTATAAACCAAGAACAAGCTATTTATAGCTGTATTTATAAACTGCTTACTACTGACTATTAATATTGGGACAAGGCTTTATGAAACATGAACTGACTATTTACTAATGAGTGCAGTTATTATAAAGTGTTATCAATGCATTTGCTAATGTTAACAAATTAGACATTATTTTACAGTGTTATCAAATCCCTTAAATGATTTGTAAGTGTTTTGTAATGATTTTATTGACCTACAAGCATTTGTGAAAGTTCTGCTTGCATTACATCTTAGTCTTGATCTGTGGACTGAACAAATATATCATGTCCCAGGATGTCAGAGGTCAGTATCAAATTAATTTGAAATTATTATTTGCAGCACAAATAAGTTTTTTTTTAGGATTTTTAAAAATCCCTAAAACTGTCAGAAAAGGATAAGGCCTAAGATTTCTATGTGAGTGGCTAAATTTATTTGTTTTTATAACTATAATGCATAAACTATGAAATTATACAAAATGTATAAAAAAGTACAACAGTTATTCTTTTCCAATGTTTTTTATTTATTAAAAAAAATTTTTTTGGATTTACATTTTAAAAAATTAGCCTACGGCAATCATTCTAAACAGCTTGATTAAAACCTGTCAATATTTATTATTGAACACTGTAACTGTGTATAATCTAAAAAACAAGTTTATTATGAAAATAAAAGTGTGTACACCAGATAAATTGGACGATAAAGAAATTGCTAACAATAATATAATAGAGCATGTTTTAGGTTTTTAAGCGTTTAGATGCAGAAATGGACAAATCAAATGTAAAATAAAATGTAATTGATTTAATTAAATATAGATTAAGTTTTGTTAGAGCAAAATAATAAATAAATACACACATTAAAAAAGCAGCCAAGATGAATGAGTTTAATTTTTTATATAGATTAAAATTGAAGACAGAAGCAGCTGGTATATGCGGTCACTTAATATTAAAATCCAGTAGATCCACTTCAGATTTATTTCTCAACAGTTTATGTTCACGAGGCTGTTTTCGTTTATATTAGCCAAGCTATTATGTATTTTGAAATAATCTTGTCCGTGATGTGTTCGTTCTTATGACGAAAGGCAGAATCCTGCAGCTCGAGAGATGTTATTCTGCCAGTCGCGCTTTCAAATAGTCTTGCGCACTTAAACGGGTCACAAACACCTGTATTTAGCTCGTGTTGTGTTATAATGGGTGTATTGTGTGCATTTATGGCAATCATTTATTTTAAAAAGCTCTTAAACAAGAATAAATTCGTTTGTTTTGAACTTGTGACACTGTGCGCGCTGATCGGAGGCAGTGATTTCAGATAGGCAGCCGCAAATATTTCATTTTCACACAAACAGTTCAAAAACATCTTAATTTAGCTCTTGGTGTGTTCTAATTGGTGTATTGTGTGATATCGCTGCAATACTTTATTTTTAATAGCTATAAAACAAGAATAAACTCGTTTTTTTCTGAGCTCATCATTCCACACGCTGGTGCTCAGAGCGGTGATTCATCTCTCGTGTTTCTCACTTATCATTGACCACACATCAATTATTAATGAGCCCTGACCTGATAATAATCATATATGTTGGTTTAGCTTGTCAGTGTGAATTAAATCCAAGTATTTATTTGTATTTTAACCGATTTAAAAGTGAAACCAAAAGACAGTCTCCTCCCTTTTTTAGTCCGGTAACTGCACCTGTAGGGGCGCTATTTCTCTCAGACAATGGAAGTCTAAGCACACACACTCAAACAGAGGGACAGAGTGAGAGGAGATGTCTGACAGTTTTTTAATTTTCTGTTATCCATACAGTGTTGTAAAGTCATGAAACTATGGATATTTCCTCAGAATGACTTTTTTTTCTGTATGAAAAAAGGTTTTTGAAGTGTTTGGAATTTAAAAATGCAGGAAAATTTATAATTCCATTTTTACTGTCATTTAAAAAAATCACCACGACAAAACCATCCAAGCTATCCAAAACCCATTCACAATTTAAGTTCCTCAATGTTTTTTCAACATGTAGACCAAGTTTGGTGTGTATAGTGTTACTCTCCTCTGAGCAGTATGCATTAATTCACAGCTAAATGTAAAAAACAATCCACATTCAAATCAAAATAGCCGACTTCCTGTTGGTCGTAGCTGATGACTGTGAATTAGAAAGTTGTCCGTCTTGATAAGAACAATTTTTGTACTGAGTTTGGTGTCTGTAGCTAAAACTAACCCCCCCACTTTTGACAAAAGGTGGCGCTATAGAGTGCCTCTTCCACGCCCTCTTATGAACTTTTGCCAGTGTCTAGCTGTCACTAATACTGATATGTGTTCTGAGTTTGATGAAATTCTAAGCATATTATATGCCTCAAAATCACCTGAGAAGTATTCCAGTTTGACATGTTGCCACGGCAACAATATTTTTAGATATCCAATTTCCCCCAGCAGATTCATATCGGCTGTGTTTTAACATTATTCTGATGAAGTTTGAAGCAAATCGAGTAAAAATAAGATGCTGAATTCAAAGCATTTTGAAAATGACACACTTCCTGCTGCCAGTTGGTGGCGCTATAACTTTGACTCCTAATAGTCACATATATGTGATCGACATCATACAATTAATAATCTGATGAAGTTTGATTGAAATCAGGAAATGTATGTGGATGGTATTAGACACTTCTTGTTTATCAATTCTCGCCATAATTTCAACGCCTCGCCACGAGCAAACCGTTCGAGATATCAAAAATCCCCTGGCAATTTTTCATCCTCAATGTCTTGAGATCACGTTGACCGAGTTTGGTGGTAATCGAGTAAAAAACCTATGACAAGTATATCAAATTCCAGAGAATGCGCTTT
>NC_068374.1:5183394-5203394 GCF_023724105.1 Carassius gibelio | reverse complement strand
CCATTAGAATTAATATATATTTTTTTATCTCTTTATTTATTTACTATTAAATAAATGCAATATTTCACATTAAAATAGAGTGAAAGCATTTAATATAAAAATAAAAATTATGTGAGAATTGGGAAATCTGGAGGCATTAAAAAATAAAAACTAGTAATGTTGTTGTAACCTCTTGTATTAACACCTTATATAGATATATACAGAGGCTTTTGGATTCCCATAGTGTTTTAAACCTCATCTCCTCATTATTTTTTAAGTTTTGCATTTAGATCTATATCTAGACATTACTTTTTGTCAAGGTTTAGATATTTTTGGTTAGATAAGTATCAGGTTTTACATTATGATTACACTGTAAAACATCAAAGCCCAAATAAGTTATATGAACTTACTTTTCCTCTTTAACTGAAATTGTCTTTTTAAGTTTTGGATACTGAACTTAAGTTTATACGTTATTGAAAATTTAAACGTAAAGTAATGTGTTGTCTTGACTTCTGAGTTTTGTCTGGCTTGTAAAAGTTCATTTAACTCGTGTCTGTAAGTTATATGTTGGGGAGGGGCGATACACGGAGAGTGCGAAAAGCGAAATACAGAGAGAAGTCATCGCCATTTTGAGTTAATGCAGCTGCCTGGAGACCTTACATGAATTTGTGTCGAGAAACACAAAGAATGCGAGGAAAGAGAGTTTTTGTTTTTTTATTTGTAATGATAAATTAATAATGTTGTGATTTATTGCATGTTAGCCAATTTGACTGTGCTTCGCGAAATTAATATGACACCACAAGTTTTTCCCTCGTTAATTCACTGTGCTCCAGAGCCTCAAACGCTAAAATAGTTATATCACTTTGGTTCACAGTGCTTATATTTTAGTTGGTCTTCAACCTGAAGTCTGCAGGTATTATTATTTATTGCACTGACCATGCTCCGCGAGTGTAAGACCGTTGGTCAGTTGAGCCACCGTCTGTGAACACCCGGTCAAGCCTGCCGTCGCCTGGACTTTGCTGCACGAGTGCACGTCTGTTTGTGGATGCACGTTACGTTACGGTGTCGCCATACATTAAGCTTCCAAAAATCGTCTTTCTCTGCTTTTTGGCCATGCCACACATTTGTACTGTAATTAAAAACTACACAAATGTTCAAATCCAGGCAGCGCAGGCTTGACCGGGTGTAACGTTACACAGATGAAGACACACTTGACTGGGGCAATATAAGGACACGGGTTTTTCCCTCGCTAATTTTACTAGAGCCTCAAATGCTAAAATAGCTTAATATTTCACTTCGGTTTTCAGTTTATATATTTTAGTTACTTTTAAATGTTACTGACAGCTGTTTGTCTACTGATTTTTGTATAACATAATGTCATATGCTTATTTCGTATCGCATCTACTGATATGCTACTGCTTTTTCACACCTGCTTTTTACAGCTCTTCCTCTTCAAAGTTATTGTCAGCCTAAGATATAAGGTTAAGGTTGTCACCCTGCAGAGTTTTCAAGAAGCTGATTTTAAGGACATTCATGTTACAATGAGGTACAGTTAACACATCCTTACTTATATTAAAATCGTTTGCTGTTTAACTTGTACATTTTTTGCAGGACTAATGCAGTCATACAACATATTTAATGCAGACCATGCAATTATTTTTGTACAATTTCATTTGCTTAGTCTATATTGCTTCTACTGATATGCTACTGCTTTTCCACACCGTTACAGCTGTTGATTCCTCTTCAAAGTTATTGTCACTCTAAAGATATAAAGTGTCCTCCTAAAAAGTTTTCGAGAAGCTGTGTGAAGGACATTCATTTTACAATAAGGTATTTGTAGACTTGCTTATTTTTAAAACATTCTTTATTCTTGATTTTATTACTTGTCATGACCTCTATATATGACCTCTTTAATCATTTACGTTATAAGATGGCATGTGATTTATTGATATGTGATTATTTTTCATCTGTATATATATATATATATATATATATATATATAGGAGTCACTCAGTATTGTTTATAATTGTATGTAGGACACAAATTGGAACAGAAGAAAAGCTGCCTTGGCCTTCTACGCTTCCTTTCAGAGGAGACTTCTGAGATAATCAAGATGTGTGATGTAAGAAAATATATTTAAATCTTGTGAATGTACTGATGATACTGAATTCATTGTAGAGCAGTATGTGTAGGGAAAAAGTAAATCAGCTTAACCATTACAATATATTTATTATTATTATTTTATCCCAGAATCCGTAATAATTTATGCTAAAATGCTTTTTTGACTGTCAGTCAATCTAAGTACTATACTATATATCAGATCATGTCATCAATAATATCATGTACAAATCTAACAAAATATTAAAGTTTTTTTTTTTTTTTTTTTTTTTGCTTTGTCTGGAATCTCCAATGCTGAATGTTGGTCAATTGTTTACTATAAGGAAAAACTTTTATATATAAAAATAAAAAAAATACTTTGAGCATTTATTGGAAATAGACCAATTTCACATGTGTGTTCTTATTGCTTTTAGTGAGCGTTTACAACATGAGTATTGTTTAACACAGTCAATGACCATGTATTGTGCAAATCATTCAAAGGTCAGAAAGCTACATGTACTTGTTTATATAGAGAACACTTACAATCTTTAAAGTGATTGATGAGCCATTATTTTGTATCATTACACATGGCCTGCCACTCCTCATTGTTCCACAATTCATGCCTTTTTCTTTCCCCCTCAGTTATATTTTACATCTACCTTTCTTCTAGTTCTATATATTATTAGAGAAACTTTGATGTTTTGATGAAATGGTAGCACTTGTGTTCTTAAATGGCTTTTAAAAACCTGTTTTCTTACAAGAATTTGTATTCTCAAACCAATGTTAAAGCTTGTACAACATTACTTGAATTTTTTAATATTTCAATAAATTTTTTACATTTTTGAGCAGACCAGTTACAACTCTATTTATTATGATTTGAGTTTTCTTGAACCGATAATGTAACATAGTAAGTTGTTTTAACTCAGAGCATCAAGTTTAAACAACAAATGACCATTAGTTTAATAAATTGTAAAACTTAACTTCTTGAGTTGAAACAAAGAGTATCTGTAAGTTGAGTTAACTCACATTTTTAAGGCAGCAGGTGAACTTTCGTTTCTAAGTTTAACCAACTTGAAATGGTTTAACAGTGTACAGTCAATCATTAAAATCTTGTTAGAAAGGGAACACATAGAAAGCATTTTTGTTACTCAGTATTTGATAATTAAAAAAATAAATAAACAAAATAAGGAATGAAAAGTGATAATTCGAATCACTATACAAACATTTTGTAATTCATTAATAATTTATTCGATGTACCTCAATATTATACCAACTTTTAAAAACTATAAAACTATTTATGTCACAATTTTAATGCAACATCTACAAGGCTACCTCAAACATAAACCATTAGAAGACGTAATTGTCACGGTTGGTAAACCATGATCTCTGGGTTTTGCACTTTGTGGTGAAGTCTGTAGCTGTGTCCCAAAGTTGAGTGTATGCACTTCGAAGGCCACGGACTTCGAAGACCAACTAACTCAGTTAGCTGGATTTAATTGTTGACGATTTGGCGTGATCTTGGATCATTTGGTTCTTCGAAGCTCATCCCAGAGCTACTGTCATAGCAACAGGTCCGTCAGCTTAAACCTGCTCGGCAGCAGCTTATTTCATGTAAACAGGATTAGATCGCTTCTTTTCAACCAGAACTGATACTCAGAATATGTCTGCTACCACCGCTACTTTATTACAAGAGTATCGTACTGATCCAGGGACAAAAATTTAAAATAATAATAATTTTAAAAATTATTTAAAAATAATATAAAAATGCTGTGTAGTCCATAACAGCCTACTATAGACACAGCCAGTTTTACTCACTGAAATATTGATGGAGCGCAGGAGATGCAGATAACATGATATTGACCCTTAAGAAACTTTCATTAATGCTGTCACGTAACAAATCTGTCCCAATGTAAAATGAAATGAATAGATAATTTCTACATTGAAATAAAAATGTAAAGACTGCACAACTATTATAACGTGTGAATCTAAATAATTGTGAATCATGAAAAAATTCAAATAAAATAAAAACATGTATCTATTATCTGTTTCATGTATCTATTATAACATTTATGTAGTTTTGTTTGCTTGGCTGTTTCCTTATAAAAGTCCAGAAATTTGTCAAGTTTTTCATCAGGTGTCATTTTAAATTATATGACGTCATTACATTGCCGTCTTGCCACCAGCCAATCGCACCAATCGATCATGGATTCGAGTATTGATACATATCCCCTTTTAAGACAACACATGAACGCGCAATTATCTCAGATAACTCAGTCCAGCGATACTAATCATACACAACAGGTGTGTTCGAAGAACCCAATTAGCCGGATCAGGATTAGCACGATCATATCATCTTGGATGTGTCATTTGATCTCGGATGTAATAAGCGACGTACGAAGAACGGGCCCCTGGTCTCCAAAGTGCACGAAGGGCCCTCCGAAATGCGTGAGATGCTCCGCCTTCGCAGGATTTCCTAATTCCTCCACCTGGTGTTTCCGATTAGCGCTCTGTCGCATAGCAACGGTGCCAGAGGAGAGCTGAAGAGAGGACTGTCAGGATAGGAGGAGCCAGAACGGCTCGTTTTTGTTTTTATGTTTTACGTCAAAGTGGAGGAGGTGATGTACCGCAGGCTTAGCCATGACCGAGGCCAGGTAAATTACACTGGTTTGCTGTGTCCTTTGTCGGATTACAACTTTAAATGCAGGTACTGGCTTGGAGATTACTTGAATAATGTAATGATACATATGGAAAAACTACAAAATACACGAACACACTGTGACGAGTCAGCTGCCTCCTCCCTGATTATCACCGGCACCCCGTCCTAAATCGCCGCCCTTCACCAGGCTCCCGACTGGAGTGGGTGTGTGAAAGGAGGGGCGCTGGACGAGTCAGGGCTGGCGGCGTGTGATGGGGCACACCTGAAGGAAGTGGAGCCTCATTACCGCCGCTGTTTAAAAGCCCAACGCGCCTCTCCTCAGGAGACCGGTCTCTTCCCCGTGCATGCACACTGGTGTCCTCGTGGGTCCAGGAAGGGTGCGTTGAGGGACTCCCGCGCCACCAAGACGTGAGCTGCCGGACCCGCGATCCGGATGGGAACCGCACCCGTATACACGGCCGACGGGCCAGGATGCCGGGCCGTCCATCCCCTACCAGCGCCGCGGCCAACGAGAGAGACGCGGCCGCTAGGAGAAGCCGCCGCCCCTCGCGCCCCGGACCAAGGAGGGGAGCGCGTGCGGCCGCCGGACTCCGCCCCTTGCCTGGACCCTTCCTTGATGAACACTGCCCGACCTACACAAATCCCGCAGCACGACGAGGACACCAGATTCCCTGTTATTTTGGACACTTTCCCCCTTTGGCCACTTTTATTCCCTTTGTTTTATGATTTCTGTTAATAAAAGCCTCTCCGCGGCCTGACGCCACGCCCACTGTGTCTGTCTTGTGCTCCTCCCGTGACACTGGTGGAGAATGCGGGCAAGGCGGAGCCTAGACAGCGCAGTTGGGAAACGTCTGGTGACGTCACTCCCTCTCGCTTGCAAACGTTCGTGAGAACCCAGACTGGGACGGAGGAAAACTGGGGACAGCCTCCCAGCCACACAAGGGGTAAGTGACTTTTCCATTGTCATTTTACCCTGTGGTTGGTTGAGGCTGTCACTAAAACCCGGTTTCTCTGTCCCGGTTCTGGTGCGCTGCGAGAGGGAGGACCGCCCGGAGAGGAAGCCCCGCCCACTCCGACCGTTTGGAGCCTGGTTGAGGATGGTAGCACTCCCGTGTGGGCGGCGCCCTGATGACGGGGATGTCGCTTGGGAGGGGGAATGTGACGAGTCAGCTGCCTCCTCCCTGATTATCACCGGCACCCCGTCCTAAATCGCCGCCCTTCACCAGGCTCCCGACTGGAGTGGGTGTGTGAGAGGAGGGGCGCTGGACGAGTCAGGGCTGGCGGCGTGTGATGGGGCACACCTGAAGGAAGTGGAGCCTCATTACCGCCGCTGTTTAAAAGCCCAACGCGCCTCTCCTCGGGAGACCGGTCTCTTCCCCGTGCATGCACACTGGTGTCCTCGTGGGTCCAGGAAGGGTGCGTTGAGGGACTCCCGCGCCACCAAGACGTGAGCTGCCGGACCCGCGATCCGGATGGGAACCGCACCCGTATACACGGCCGACGGGCCAGGATGCCGGGCCGTCCATCCCCTACCAGCGCCGCGGCCAACGAGAGAGACGCGGCCGCTAGGAGAAGCCGCCGCCCCTCGCGCCCCGGACCAAGGAGGGGAATGCGTGCGGCCGCCGGACTCCGCCCCTTGCCTGGACCCTTCCTTGATGAACACTGCCCGACCTACACAAATCCCGCAGCACGACGAGGACACCAGATTCCCTGTTATTTTGGACACTTTCCCCCTTTGGCCACTTTTATTCCCTTTGTTTTATGATTTCTGTTAATAAAAGCCTCTCCGCGGCCTGACGCCACGCCCACTGTGTCTGTCTTGTGCTCCTCCCGTGACAACACACATAGCAGTTAAAATGCTGACTGATATCTGACAAAGGTGCAATTTTACGCAGTTTATTGTCTTGACCAAGGTGATCATATGTAGATAATTTGTGATCTGTAGAATAGGATTTGTGCACCTGCAATGAAGAATTTGAGAAGGTGTAACTGTTGTGTTGTGTTTGTGGGAGAGAAAAAAAGTCTACAGGTTCGCAACTCTTAAAACATTTCTCTCTGACTTCAAACTTACTGATACACATGTGGCTTTTCTCTACAACTACAAACACACTGTCACAGGTGTTCAGTCGATTTGACTCAAAAATACCTTCAGAAAATCCTCCCCTTCACACACACACACACACACACACACACACACACAGAGACTGACTTACACAAAACCTGAAGGTCATAAATACACTGAAACTAATGAGACAATGAACTAAATAACAGGTGAAGAGAATGAGTAACTAAACAGACTGAGGTCAAACGACAACTAAAACACAATGAATAAAAAAATTAGACAAGTGTTACAATAACATCAGTATTTGCAAAGCCCTTTTTCCATTTTCTCTCTGCATTTTGCAGGTTGTAATTTTCTTTTGGTTTTGTTGTCATCAAGAACACTAGTTTCTCTCCTGGAGTGGACTTGTGCTCCTCATCTGTGTTTGTGTGGTCAGTATTTATGCAGAAAGGAACTTGATCTTCAATAACGCTTGGTGTGGTAAACAAGGTTCAAATGAATATATCACAATAACTCCTTCCCTTCCCTCAGGTATTGTACTAAAACATTTCCTCAAAAACACAATGACCATCAATAACCATGTTACGTTTCATCAGAAGTTCAGACGAATGAACAGTTTTTAGCAGCGACTGCATCTGATGCTCTTCCTTCAGTCCATTATTCACTCACTTTAAAGAGGCTGGACTTTAAAGGAACTGTCTGTCATTTTAACATAAAACAAACAGTCATAAAGATGTTATAAATAAATAACATGTAATTGTTTCATATAGTGATACCGAATGACTCTCCTTATATTTGGTGATGTACCGATCATACTGATGCTAGAAAGTGTTTATAAAGAAGATGTACTTGTTAGATCATATCCTGATTTCTACAGTCAGACTGTTGTTCATATTCTCAGTCAAACATTAGAAGCTGTTTATGCAAATTTCCATTTATATTCATCTTCACGTGGTTCAGGAAATAAACCAGTTTTTGAAAACAAGTAAATCATGTTTATTGTCATACTGTAATTACAAAAAAACTGCAAGAGTCACATTTCAAATCAAACTTTACTGATGTACTGAGTAATACTCCTAAAATCATGATCATTTTGGTTAACAATATTGGATCAATGCTGTTTTTATGAATATTTCTATTATATCAGTGTATTTCTGATTTTATTTCAGTCTGTAGAAACATCGCTGTTGTTTTTCACATTCAGATTTTAGTTCAGATCTAAAAATTCAAAACAAAATGATTTTAAAAAGTTTTATATGAAAAGTTTAATATTACAATGTTTTTTTTCTATTTATTTTTTATTTGTTTTTACAGAATAACCTAATTAATGTGCCATTAAAAAAAAAGTAAAATTACCGACATATTTATTTGTTCATAATGCATATATGTAAATTTTTATTATAATGTATCATTTAAGGATACTCTTCTCACAGATCCATTTAACACTACTATCACATTTAGTATCAAACCATCCTAATGAACGAGTGTTAGCACAGTCTTCGTTTCCCTGATAGTCGTTTGGTTCTCCAGACTTCCAGAACCTGCATCAACAGATCAGAGTTAGATCAGAGCTGCTTTCTGTGTGATATGATACTGACCGAGACAATCATTTATTAAATAATAATCAGTTCAGGTCAGTGATTTCTCACCCAGAGGTCAGTGTGCTGCCATCAACCCATTTCCATCTGCCCTCCTCTTCAACATCAGTCAAACCAATCCAGAAATGATCAGAACCACAAATATTCTTCACAAAATCCTGAGAAGTCAAACAATAACATGATTTATAACACGAGCACAGGCTGATTTCAGCACATTCTCTAGAATTTAAAAACCAAACACCACGATCACACACACACACACACACACACACTCTCTCTCTCTCTCTCTCTCTCTCTCTCTCTCTCTCTCTCACACACACACACACACACACACACACTCTCTCTCTCTCACACACACAGACACTCTCTCTCTCTCTCACACACACACACACAGAGACACACACACACTCTCTCTCTCTCACACACACACACACACTCTCTCTCTCACTCTCTCTCACACACACACACACACACTCTCTCTCTCTCACACACACACACACACTCTCTCTCTCTCTCTCACACACACACATTCTCTCTCTCTCTCTCTCACACACACACACACACACACTCTCTCTCTCTCTCTCTCTCTCTCTCGTCATTTCCGGTGCGACTGAGTGTGAGTGGACGGGGTGTTTGTGAGTGTGGAGCTGAGTGCTGTGAGTCTTTTCTTTTTTTCCTTCCACCTTTGCTGCTCTGTTTCTTTATTTGTTGCAAGGGTTTTAGTTGTTCTAAGTTTACTCCTTGGGCCGCGTGTCTCCCGTTCGCGAGAGCATGTCGGCCCCACGCCAGCAGGTGTTGGGTTCGCTCACCCGGCGGCACGCAGTGAAGGTGGCGGCCGCGGTGAGTGTGGAGGCGTGCTGCCTGGCCATAGGGAATGCCGTGGGGCATGAGAGCGTGTTATCGGCCTCTAGGATGAACAGTGCGGTGGTGGTTTTTCTTGACTCGATTGATAAAGCCAATGAGTTGGTAGAACAGGGGATAGTTGTTGATAATGAACTTGTCCCCGTTCTTCCCCTTGCGTTACCAGCCAAGCGAGTCACTTTATCCAATGTCCCACCTTTCATGAGTGATGACATTCTGAGTCAAGCGCTGTCGCGGTATGGCAAATTAGTGTCCCGAATAAAGAAGATCTCTATCAGTAGCGATTCGCCTTTGTTAAAACATGTTGTTTCTTTTAGGCGTTTTGTCTATATGATCGTTAATGATGATACTGAACTTGATTTGTCACTTAACTTTCGAGTTGATGATTACGATTATATTGTGTTTGTTACCACTACTAAAATTAAGTGTTTTGGCTGCGGCCTGCTGGGTCATTTAGTACGAAACTGTCCGGACAAAAATGTTGAAAATGAGACACCGATTGCAGATGGAATTTCAGCAAGCGTTGAGGCGGCTGTCGCCACCGGTGTTGCCGAGGCGGTGTTGCCGGAGTCGGGCTCTGTTGTGGCGGCGACAGCGGCGGGTTCTCCCGCTGAGGATGTGGCTAGGCCATCCGCTGCGCGGCATGAGTACTCGCACTCGGAGTCCACCGGTGCGATTTTAGAAGACGATATGGTGGTTTCAGAAAGTTTAGAACTGCCTCAGGGAAACATAATTAAGGACACGGTTTCGGATATGATTTGTGAGACGGATTGCGCTAGTTTGGATGTTCAAGAGACGGTGTTTAAAGCTCCGTTAAAAAGAAAAAAGAGCGACAGGGTTAGTGAGGCTAAAATTAGCAAGAAAAGTGTTGAGGAGGATGTTGAGGAAACAGGCAGTGATGGTGAGTCTTCTGACTCCAGTGCATCTCTTTCACAGAGCGACTTTATTGGTCGCAGTTATGAGCTCGATGATATTAAATTATTTCTTAGAGCGACTAAAAACAAGAGAGGTGTGCGTGTCCAGGAATATTTTCCAGACCTCAAACAGTTTGTTGATAAAACGAAAAATTTCATGGCAGAGAGCTGCTTCACTAATAAAGAAGTGTACCGCTTAAAGAAAATTGTGCGGAATGTTAACATCGCCCTGGGTAACGATGATGGTTAATTTGGGGGGCACGATGATCAACGCTCTTTATTTATATGGGCTGGTCTTACTTTTCTTCTCCCTACTAATGAGTGAAGTCCATTTAGCTACCCTAAACGTTAATGGCGCTAGAGATGCTCGTAAGAGAGTAATGGTGTACGAAATTATTAAGCAAAGAAATATCAGTGTTGCTTTTCTGCAAGAAACCCACAGTGACCAAAAAAATGCTGCTGACTGGGGGAGAGAATTTGATGGTGTCTCTGTTTTGAGCCATAATTCCTCAGTAAGTGGGGGAGTTGCTATTTTATTTAATAGGAATTTCGTTCCTATTTCATATGATGTTGATGAAATTGTTAAAGGAAGGCTCTTAAAAGTCAGAGCATGTTTTGAAAATCATGTGTTTGTTTTTATGTGTGTCTATGCTCCTGCTGCACCTTTGGAAAGAATGTTATTTTTAGATACTTTGTGTTTGTCTTTACAAAACTGCTGTTCTGAGGAATTTTTATTTTTGGGTGGTGATTTTAATTGTACTGAGCTGAACTTGGACAGGAATCACATGGAGCCACATTTGGCCTCACGCAAACGTCTTATACATACTATTAAAAAATATGACTTATGTGATGTTTGGAGATCTTTAAATAAGGATGAAAGGCAATATACCTGGGCACATTCACGGGATAATGTTATGTCTTTAGCTAGGTTGGACAGGTTTTATTGTTTTAAGTATCATTTTAGTATTTTTAATAGGTGTTACATTACGCCTGTGGGTTTTACGGACCACAGTATGGTGCATTGTATATTTATTGTAAGTACTGTTAAGCCAAAGAGTGCTTACTGGCACTTTAATAACAATTTGTTACAAGATGAGTTTTTTAAAGAATCTTTTAAGTTTTTTTGGGAAGCCCATAGGAAAACAAAGCCTGGTTTTTCCTCTGTGCAACAGTGGTGGGATGTGGGTAAAGTTCAAATAAAGCAGTTTACTCAGCAATACACTCTCAATGTCACTAAGGAGTTGACTCGTTCCTTAGATTTTTTAGAAAAAGAGATAATTGAACTTGAATCTTTAGCTCACTCTACCGGTGACCCTTGTTTTTTAGAAGTTTATTCAAAGAAAAAGGCCCAGATGTCTGACCTACTTGGGTATAAAACACAAGGTGCTTTGGTCCGTTCACGTTTTCAAAATATAGATCAGATGGATGCACCATCTAAATATTTTTTTAATCTAGAAAAAAAGAATGGGCAGAAACGGCTGATCCATGCATTGTGTTCTGAGAATGGAGTGCTTTTATCGGATCCGGCTGAGATTCGGCAGAGAGCAGTCCTTTTTTATCAAGATTTGTATAGGAGTGAACTGAAGTCTGGCATATGCAAGGAGAACAGTTTCCTTGAAAACCTGCCAAAGGTGTCAGAAGAGGCCAATGGCGACCTCTCAAAGAGCCTGACCCTGGGTGAGCTTTACAAGGCCCTGCAGAGTATGGAGTCTGGGAGAGCCCCTGGAATAGATGGCCTCCCTGTTGACTTCTACAAGACTTTTTGGGTAGAGATGGGTGTAGATCTTCTCGAGGTGCTCAATGACTGTTTGTCAAAGGGCAGATTGCCGTTGAGCTGCCGAAGAGCAGTAATCACCCTACTCCCAAAAAAAGGGGACCTGACTGATATAAGAAACTGGCGTCCGGTTTCACTCCTCTGCAATGAATATAAACTTTTATCTAAGGCTTTGGCTAACAGACTGGCTGGTGTTTTAGATCAGGTCATCCATCCGGATCAAACGTACTGTGTTCCTGGTAGGTCCATTTTTGATAATATTTCTTTTATTCGTGATATTTTTTATGTTTCTAAATTATTGAATATTAACTGTGGCCTAGTTTTTTTGGACCAAGAAAAGGCTTTTGATAGAGTTGAGCATTCTTATTTATGGAGTACTCTATCAGCTTTTGGTTTTTGTGAAAGTTTTGTTGATATGATTAGAGTACTCTATTGTGATGTTGAGAGTGTGTTGAAAATAAACGGTGGCTTATGTGCTCCATTCCGAGTCCTTAGGGGAATCAGACAAGGTTGTTCCCTGTCTGGTATGTTGTATTCTTTGGCCATTGAGCCTTTGCTTCAACAGATAAGAAGTAAACTGTGTGGTTTGTCCTTACCAGTGTGTGATAACAAATTTTATTTGTCAGCATATGCTGATGATATTGTTGTTTTACTCAACAATCAGAGTGATGTACATGTTTTATTTAATTTATTTGAAGATTTTAAACAGTTGTCATCTGCTAAGGTTAACTGGAAAAAAAGTGAAGCAATACTCTTAGGGCAATGGGCTGAGGGGATACCTCATCTTCCTGCTGGGTTGTTTTGGGGAAGAGGGGGCGTAAAGTATTTAGGGGTGTTTTTAGGGGATGAAAGTGCCTTACAAAAGAATTGGGAAGGGTTTTTAGGTAAGTTTCAAAGCCGTTTGGACAAATGGCAGTGGTTGTTGCCAAATATGTCTTACAGAGGACGGGCTCTCATTGCTAACAATTTAATAGCCTCTTCACTTTGGCACAGACTGGCATGTGTGGATCCCTCACCACAATTTTTAACGGAAGCTCAAGCTCTTCTGGTAAATTTCTTTTGGGACAAGCTACATTGGACTTCAAAAAGTATTTTGTTTCTTCCTAAGGAAGAGGGTGGACAAGGACTGATTCATCTACAAAGTAGGTGTGCTGCTTTTCGGTTGCAGTTCGTGAAGAGATTTCTTGATGGACCTGTGCATATTGGGTGGCGTGCTGTTTGTTGCACCATTTTGCGCACTGTGGGAAGCTTTGGACTGGACAAACCTCTGTTTTTAATGAAGACAACCAAATTGGATTTATCAGGACTGCCTGCCTTCTATCAGAGCATCTTTAAAGTGTGGGGTCTTTTTCGAGTTCAAAAGACTGAGAACTTTTCCTCACTCCATTGGTTACTTCAAGAACCCTTAATTTCTGGGGCTCGTCTGGATGTCACCGCTCATTGTAATCTATCTGGGTTTAGTTTCTTGCTCCAGAAATCTAGAGTGTTTACTTTGGGCCATTTGTTGGCTTTAACTGGACCTAATTTTGAAAACTTTGATGTAGCTTCAAAACATTTGGGAATTAGGTCTGATCGGATATTTTGTCAGTTTTTGACTAGTTTGAAACTCTGTCTAACTGCTGAGGAAAAAAGCCTCTTGGATGATTTCTTCACTGGGGCCAGTACCCCTGACATTGATGACCTTTTCCCATGTTTAATTGTTCAACCTAATTTTGGTGATTGTACTAGTCTTTTTTTTAAATCATGTGAATCTCTTTCTTTGGATCTCTTGTCATGTGAAGGTAAAAAGTTGTATAAAGTGTGTGTTTTGGTTCTTAATAAGAGTATTCTTGAAACAAAAACTGACACACCATGGCGCTCTGTTCTCAGACTGAGAAATGATGTTAGACCGGAATGGAGATCGTTATATAAGCCACCTTTGTCTAAGAGGGTAGGTGATTTGCAGTGGAGAATTCTTCACGGTGTCATCGCGGTTAATTCTTTCGTGTCTGTGCTGAATCCAGAAGTCAGTCCTGCTTGCCCCTTTTGTACACAAAGGGAGACAATTTTTCATGCGTTCATGTACTGTTCCAGATTGGAACCTTTGTTCACGAAGTTAAGAGAGTTATTTTGGAGGTTGAGTGAAAGGTTTGATATTGAGACTTTCATTCTGGGTTTCAAATATTCTCGAGTTAAACGGTTTGTATGCCAGCTTATGAATTTTATTATTGGGCAAGCTAAAATGGCCATCTATGCCAGCAGAAAAAGAAGAATACAGCAAGAATCATGTGATATCAATGTGTGTTTTTCAAGTTTGGTAAAGTCTAGAGTTCTGATAGATTTTCGCTTCTATAAAAACATGCAAAGCCTTAACATTTTTGAAACAATATGGTGCAGTAATGGAGCTCTTTGTGAGTTATCTGAAGGGAACTTGGTTTTCTTTTTGTGATGACTATGATTGTGTATGTGCAATGTGTTGTACTTAATTTGTTTTTTGTTTTATTTTTTGTGAGGGGGGGGGGATGTTTGTTGTGAGATAATTGAGTGTTTATAATTATAAAAAAAAAAAAAAAAAAAAAAAAAAAAGTTAATAAAGTTTTGTTAAAATCAAAAATCTCTCTCTCTCTCTCTCTCTCTCTCTCTCTCTCTCTCTCTCTCTCTCTCTCTCCTGACACCGCAGGGCTTCAGACTGGTATGAGCTCGGCTCTCTCTCTCTCTCTCTCTCTCTCTCTCTCTCTCTCTCTCTCTCTCTGACACCGCAGGGCTTCAGCCTGGTATGAGCTCGGCTCTCTCTCTCTCTCTCTCTCTCTCTCTCTCTCTCTCTCTCTCTCTCTCAAGTTTCAAGTTTTTTCAAGTTCAAGTTGCTTTATTGGCATGACATTTGAGTTACAGTATTGCCAAAGCATTCAGATACAGAATAAAATATAATTACAATAAAATACAATAAAAATAACAACAACAGATAGTATTTCAAATATTAATAATAGTAATTATATACAATCAAGAATATCAAATAAAACAGTTGAATACAATCAATTACCCCTTTCGTATGGTGTGTATGGTGTATAAATATTTAGCAGCTAGTGTGACTGCCGTCTCATTCTCTCCAAGTATATAGAGTAGTTTCTCTGAGTCATTTAGAGACAAGAATGAAGGATTCAACGCTTCAAACTGTGGGAAGAATGTTTCTCTTGTAGTGCTGTATTTGGGACAGACCAGAAGGAAGTGTTTCTCATCCTCTGTTTGATTCAGCTCACAGTGTTTGCACAGGCGCTCTTCTCTCGGGAGACAGGATCTTTTATGTCGACCAATCTCTATTTCCAAATCATGATCACCGAGTCGATATTTGGAAAGGATTTGTCTTTCTTTCAATTGCTTGAGTGATAAGTAGTTTGCCAGTTTTGTGGTTCTGTTTAGGGCCGAATAACACTGGAGTTTGGTTTGGAGCTCAAATTCATTTTTTAATTTTTCATCATAATTATACTTCAGATTTTTGTCAATTAGTTTCTGAATGTTGGGGTTGTGATTGGAGTCAGACTCAGTTTGGGTTTCCTTCATCAGTTGAAGCACGAGTGTGTTTAGGAGGGCTTTATATTGAACAGATCGAGTGTCAGATTGAGTCAGGTGATGATAGAACTGAACAGCTCTTTTTTGTATTTCTATGTGTAAGGGGTATAAGCCCAGCTCAGCCCTGCAGGCGATATTAGAAGTGCTTCTGTTTACCCTTAGGATGTTTTTGGCAAATTCTAATTGTGTTCTTTCTATTAAACTTTTGTCCCAGTTTTCAAATTTTAATATTGGTCCCCAAATTTCACTCCCGTACAGTAGGATTGGTTTGATGATTGCGTGATATAATTTAATCCATGTTCTAATTGGTAGTTTTAGTTGGCCAAACCGTGCTTTAATGGCATAAAACGCCCTCCGTGCCTTGTCATTGAGGGCCTTGACGGCCAGACTGAAGCCCCCTGATGCTGAGATCTGGATGCCCAGGTAAGTGTAGCTACTGCTGTGCTCCAGGACTTCTCCTCCGTAGCTGAACTGATATCTGCTTCCCTGAGACCTGGCCTTCTTCTGAAACACCATGACCCTGGTTTTGTCCAGGTTGAGCGTCAGTGCCCACTCCTCACAGTACTGTTCCAGCAGGGCCAGGCTGTGCTGGAGACCCTCGGCTGTGGGAGACAGCAGAACCAGGTCGTCTGCATACAGCAGGCACTTGACTTCAGAGTGGTGTAGAGAGAGGCCTGGGATGCTGTCGGAGCGCTCCAGAGCTTCTGCCAGCTCGTTGATGTAGATGTTAAACAGTGTTGGGCTCAGACTACACCCCTGCCTCACTCCACGACCCTGCTGGAAGAACTCTGTTCTCAGATTCCCAATCTTGACCGCACATTTACTCTTCTTATACATGGATTCTATAATATCCAATGTTTTTCCACCAATGCCAGTTTGTAATAATTTGTACCAAATCATGCCAAATAGAATCGAAAGCTTTTTTAAAATCAATGGAACATGTAAATATTTTTCTTTGTTTGTCCTTTAGATTTTTGTTAATTAGAGTGTGGAGAGAATAGATGTGGTCAGATGTACGTTGTTTTGGTAAAAAGCCAATTTGTGATTTATTTAGGATGTTGTGTCTTGTGAGGAATGTCACTATGCGGCTGTTTATTATATTACAGAAGAGCTTAGCTAGATTACTGGCCACACAGATGCCACGGTAATTACTGGGATCCAGTTTATCTCCGTTCTTATATATGGGTATGATCAGTCCTTCAGACCAGGCCTCAGGGAAGTCACCAGACCATAAGAGCAGATTGAATAATTTAGCCAGAGCTTGAGTTATGGAAGGACTGCTGAGTTTGAGCATCTCATTACTGATGTTGTCCTGTCCACGTGCCTTCTTTAATTTGAGCTGTTTAATGTGCTCTGATATTTCTGATGTTGTTATAATCATGTCCAGTGGATTTTGGTAATTTTTGATGGTTTTCTTTAGATCGTCTAGTTTTCTCTGTGTTTTAATTTGGGGCTGGTTGAGGTCTGGTTCTAGTGTTTGGTAAAGAGTTTTAAAGTAAGAGCTCCAGACTGTGCCGCTCTGGAGGAATGTGTCTGATTTGGGGCTTTCAAATTTTTTAAAGAGATTCCAGAAATTGTTTTGGTCTATTGATTGATCGATTTCATCAATTTTAGCTTCATAATATTGATCTCTTTTGTTACAAATGAGTTTTTTATAATTTTTTAAGCAGCTGGAGTAGGCGAGGCGTAGCGTCTGATTGGCCGGATCTTTATGCTTTTTGTTAGCAAGTCGTCGAAGGTCTTTTCTGAGACATTTGCATTCATTATCAAACCACATATTCTTTTTAATTTCTGGTTTGTTTATTCTATGTTTGTTTGGTTGTTTAATGTTATATATAGTGGCCAAAGTTTGAAATATGTAATTAAGTTTGGATGTTGCTGAGTTTATTCCATTAGTATCTGGAGTGAAATCTGAGGACAAAAAGTCATCCAGTATTTTTAGTATTACAGAGCTGCTCATGTTTTCTTTGAATTGTTCAGCGTTAGATTGGTTCCAGTTGAGTTTTGGTTTTAAGGGGAAGAGTTTTTCATGTTTGGGTGGAGATCTGACCCTGTCACAGGACTGTTTCAGGTAAAGGACTGTTTGACAGTGGTCAGAAATGGGAAGTTGAGGTCTGACTGTAAAGGCGTTAATAAAATTTGGGTCAATGTCTGTAATTGAGTAATCAACTACGCTGGCTCCTAATGTGGAGCAATAGGTGAATCTACCAAAATAATCTCCCCTGGTTCTGCCATTTATGATAAACAGCCCTAGACTTTTACAAAGCTTTAACATCTGCTTCCCATTTATGTTGATGACATTGTCATAACTGGTTCTCGGAGTAATGACTGGTGTTGACTGAGATACAATGTCCCCAAAAATGTGAACATTATCTGTGGTGTTTACATAATCAATTTCTCTCCCAGTCCTTGCGTTTAGGTCACCACATACAAGAATACTTCCTTTGGACTGAAAGTGCAGGACGTCTCTTTGCAGCTGGAGAAAGCTCTCTTCTTGGTAGTAGGGAGAATCATGAGGAGGAATATAAACAGCACAGAGGTAGAGATTACTCTGTGGCAGGACAGATTGGATTTCAAGCCAAATCAGGGATTTTTCAGTTTTGACTGTTTTAATCAGGTGTTTTAGATGATCTTTGTGCCATATAAGTATGCCACCTGAATCACGACCAAATTTAATTTGGGAGTTTTTTAGAGAGGGCACAGTGATTTCTCTGTATCCTCTTGGACAGTGCAAGCTCTCATTACTCCGACACCATGTCTCATGAAATATTACAATGTCTATGTCTTTTATATTATAAAGTAAGTCTTGGTCTACAGTCTTGTTCCCGAAAGTTGAAGGATGTAAACCCTGTATATTCCAACAGCTAATTTTAAATGATTTCATAGATATATATAGAGAAGTGTGTGTGTGTGTATTATTCTTGTACGTTATTTGACCAGTTTGGAGCAGATGATGTTGAGCAGGTGTCTTATCTGATTGAGTTCGGCGGCTGCAGGGTTCTGTGGCTGTTGGGTTGCTGCAGCGTAGCTCTGATGCTGTGATGGCGGTCCAGGGGTCGAGTCCTGTCTGGTTCTTGGACGAGGCTGGATGTTTCTGTGTAGTTGGGATTTCTGCTGTTTGTTCTTCCAAGTGCTGTGCTTTTCAGCACTCCTGCGAAAAGTTGTACTCCTTTCTTGTTGAGGTGTATGTAGTCATACATGTGATGGGGCCGGATGTCTTTATGGTGTGCCAGGTGAACATTAGGAATGAGTGCACAGGTTCTGGAAAGCTCTACGTTGTTTCCGTGGATCACGTGAAAGGGCACATCAGTCCGTGGCAGTAACGTGGACAGAGTTATCTGAGCTTCTGGGAAGCGTTCTGAGGCTCTGATGGCCAGCTCTCGGAGCACAGGAGCCACGTTGCCCTTCGCTGCTCCTAGATCGTTTGTCCCTGTGTGGATTATGATGTGCTTGTACGTTTCGTTCAGATTTTTATCAGATAAGATCTGAAGAGCCTTGCTAGTGTTCGGGCACCACATTTTCTGTGCTTTCATTTTTGGAAACAAGAGTTTCTCGTTGATGTATTTCCCGTTGGAGTCGATGAGAAGAAGGGCTTCTGCTGGGCTGGAGTTGTGAGGAGCTGATGAAGACTGAGGCTCGTCCACTGCAGATGATTGCTGACCGTCCAGACCGGTCAAGTGTTTAGCATCGGATCCTTTGGGAGATAAATCATGAAGCAGTTGTTCCTTCATGTTGTTTATAAGTTCATCTTTCTTTCCAAGTTCAGATTTCAAAACAGACAGTTCTTCCTGCATTTCTGTTTTAATTTGTGTGATTTGTCTTCTGAAAGTTGATTTGAGTTCCTTCAGCTCTTCTCTGGCTTGGTGAAGTTCCTTTGACATCTGCTCTTTGTTTCTCAGCAGATATTCTGTCTCTTGTTTTAAATTCATCATGTCCTTTGTAAGCTGCTCCAAGTCGCTGTTGTCTTTCAAATTGGACATGATTAATTCTCTTAGATCCACCATATCGATTTCCAGAAGTGAAAATTTCTCCTTCATTTTTGACATGGGAGATTGAGTTAAGGCTGTTGCAGTTGTCTTCTTCTGGATGTCTTTTACGGGAGAAGAGTTTGTGTTCATATCTATATGATCTTGTACGAGACTTGTATTAAGACATGTCTGCTGTTTAATTTGTAAAAAATCAGCTGAAAATGCTAGGAGGGCAGGCTCTGAGCCTTGGATCATGACAGTGCCGTTGTGGTATAAGTTCAGAGATACAATTCTTGATTCCTCATTTCCTTCAGCATCTTCGAATATCAGGATCTGTCTGCCTTTGCAGATGCCTCTCTTTGTGGTGAAGGTGAAGTGTTGGCAGAAAGCAGTATGCCATGAGGAGCTGTTCTCGGTGTAGAAGAGCAGGTTGGTCATTGAACTGCGGTCAGAGTCAGCAAACAGTGTTTCAGGACTGTGCTTGATCTGTTTCTGTCTGTGGAGCTGTCTAGAATGCTCTGAGCTCTTCTGAGGGTACACAAAGG